>NW_024470827.1:0-1517 GCF_017639515.1 Carcharodon carcharias | reverse complement strand
GATTGAGAGAGAGAGAGAGGATGGGTTGAGAGAGAGAGAGAGAGAGGATGGGATTGAGAGAGAGAGAGAGAGAGAGGATGGTATTGAGAGAGAGAGAGAGAGAAAGGAATTGAGAGAGAGAGAGAGGATGGGATTCAGAGAGAGAGAGAGGATGGGATTGAAAGAGAGAGAGAGAGGATGTGATTGAGAGAGGGAGAGAGAGGAAGGATGGGATTGAGAGAGAGAGAGAGAGGGGATGGGATTGAGAGAGAGAGAGAGAGAGGAAGGGATTGAGAGAGAGAGAGAGATGATGGGATTGTGAGAGAGTGAGAGAGGATGGGTTGAGAGAGAGAGAGAGAGAGGATGGATTGAGAGAGAGAGAGAGAGGATGGGATTGAGAGAGAGAGAGAGAGAGAGGATGGGATTGAGAGAGAGAGAGAGGATGGGATTGAGAGAGAGAAAGAGAGAGGATGTGATTGAGAGAGACAGAGAGAGAGAGGATGGGATTTAGAGAGAGAGAGAGGATGGAATTGAGAGAGAGAGAGGATTGGGATGAGAGAGTGAGAGAGAGAGGATGGGATTGAGAGAGAGAGAGAGAGGATGGGATTGAGAGAGAGAGAGAGAGAGGATGGGATTGAGTGAGAGAGGTGAGAGAGGATGGGATTGAGGAGAGAGAGAGAGAGGATGGGATTGAGAGAGAGAGAGAGAGGATGGGATTGAGAGAGAGAGAGAGAGGATGGGATTGAGAGAGAGAGAGAGGATGGGATTGAGAGAGAGAGAGAGAGGATGGGATTGAGAGAGAGAGAGAGAGAGAGGATTGGAGAGAGAGAGAGAGAGGATGGGATTGAGAGAGAGAGTGAGAGAGAGGATGGGATTGAGAGAGAGAGAGAGGATGGGATTGAGAGAGAGAGAGAGAGGATGGGATTGAGAGAGAGAGGGAGAGAGGATGGGATTTAGAGAGAGAGAGGATGGGATTGAGTGAGAGAGAGAGAGGATGGGATTAAGAGAGAGAGAGAGAGGATGGGATTGAGAGAGAGAGAGAGTGGATGGGATTGAGAGAGAGAGAGAGAGTGGATGGGATTGAGAGAGAGAGAGAGAGGATGGGATTGAGAGATTGAGAGAGAGGATGGGATTGAGAGAGTGAGAGAGAGGATGGGATGAGAGAGAGAGAGAGAGAGAGGATGGGATTGAGAGAGAGTGAGAGGATGGGATTGAGAGAGAGGAGAGAGAGAGAGGATGGTAATTGAGAGAGAGAGACAGAGAGAGGATGGGATTGAGAGAGAGAGAGACGGGATGGGATTGAGAGAGAGAGAGAGAGGATGGGATTGAGAGAGGGAGAGAGAGAGAGGATGGGATTTAGAGAGAGAGAGGATGGGATTGATAGAGAGAGAGAGAGGATCGGATTGAGAGAGAGAGAGAGAGGATGGGATTAAGAGAGAGAGGGAGAGAGGATGGGATTGAGACAGAGCGAGAGAGAGGATGGGATTGAGAGAGAGAGAGAGAGAGAGAGAATGGGATTGAGAGAGAGAGAGAGAGAG
>NW_024470826.1:130133-225017 GCF_017639515.1 Carcharodon carcharias | reverse complement strand
ACACAGCGGGTACCCAGCACCCACACAGCGGGTACACAGCACCCAAACACACAGTGGGTACACAGCACCCAGCAGGTACACAGCACCCAGACACAGTGCAGGTACACAGCACCCAGACACACAGCGGGTACACTGCACAAACACACACAGCGGGTACACTGCACAAACACGCACAGCGGGTACATAGCACCGAGACACACAGCTGGTGCACTGCACAAACACTCACAGGAGGTATACTGCACCCAGATACACAGCTGGTACACAGCACACAGACACACAGCAGGTACACTGTACCCAGACAGAGAGTGGATACACTGTACCCAGAGACACAGCAGGTACTCTGCACAATCACAGCAGGTACACTCAACACAGACACACAGCGTGTACACTGCACTGAGACACACAGCGTGTACACTGCACACCGATACACAGCGTGTACACTGTACCCATACACACAGCGAGTACACTGCACTCAGACACACAGCGAGTAAAGTACACTCAGACACACAGCGGGTACACTGCACCCAGACACACAGCGGGTACACAGTACACAGACACACAGCGGGTTAACACCACCCAGACACACAGCGGGTACACAGCACCCAGACAAACAGCGGGTACACTGTACCCAGACACCCAGCGGGTAGACTGTACCCAGACACACAGCTGGTAAACTGCACAAACACGCACAGCGGGTACACAGCACTGAGACACACAGCGGGTACACAGCACCCACACAGCGGGAACACAGCACCCAAACACACAGTGGGTACACAGCAACCAGCGGGTACACAGCACCCAGACACACAGCAGGTACACAGCACCCAGACACACAGCGGGTACACTGCACAAACACACATAGCGGGTACACAGCACCGAGACACACAGCTGGTGCGCTGCACAAACACTCACAGGAGGAATACTGCACCCAGATACACAGCTGGAACACAGCACCCAGACACACAGCAGGTACACTGTACCCCGACACACAGCGGGTACACTGTACCCAGACACACAGTGGATACACTGTACCCAGACACACAGCAGGTACACTGTACCCAGACAGAGAGTGGATACACTGTACCCAGACACAGAGCAGGTACACTGTACCCAGACACACAGCAGATACACTGTACCCAGACACACAGCAGGTACACGGTACCCAGACACACAGCAGGTACACTGTACCCAGACAGAGAGTGGATACACTGTACACAGAGACACAGCAGGTACACTGTACCCAGACAGAGAGTGGATACACTGTACCCAGAGACACAGCAGGTACACTGTACCCAGACAGAGAGTGGATACACTGCACCCAGACACACAGCTGGTACACAGCACCCAGAAACACAGCGGGTACACTACACTCAGACACACAGCGGGTACACAGCTCCCAGTCACACAGGGGGTACACAGCACCGAGACACACAGCGGGTACACAGCACCCAGACACACAGCGAGTACACTGCACAAACACGCACAGCAGGTACACAGCACCCAGACACACAGCGGGTACACAGCACCCAGACACACAGCGGGTACACGGCACAAATACGCACAGCAGGTACACTGTACTCAGACACACTGCGGGTACACTGTACCCAGACACACAGCAGGTACACAGAACCCAGACAGACAGCGGGTACACTGCACAAACACTCACAGCATGTACACTGCACACAGATACACAGCGGGTACACAGCACCCAGATACACAGCGGGTACACAGCAACCAGACAAACAGCAGGTACATTGCACTCAGACACACAGCGGGTACACAGCTCCCAGACACACAGTGGGTACACAGCTCCCAGACACACAGTGGGTACACAGCACCGAGACACACAGCGGGTACATTGCACAAACACGCACAGCGGGTACACAGCTCCCAGACACACAGCGCGTACACTGTACCCAGACACACAGCAGGTACACTGCACCCAGACAGACAGCGGGTACACTGCACAAACACACACAGCAGGTACACTGCACCCAGACACAAAGCTGGTACACTATACGCAGACACACAGTGGGTACACCATTCCCAGACATACAGTGGGTACACCGTACCCATACACACAGCGGATACACTGTACCCAGACACACAGCAGGTACTGTACCCAGACACACAGGGGATACACTGTACCCAGACACACAGCAGGTACTGTACCCAGACACACAGGGGATACACTGTACGCAGACACACAGCAGGTACTGTACCCAGATACACAGCTGGTACACTGCACCCAGACACACAGCGGGCACACTGTACCCAGACAGAGAGTGGATACACTGTACCCAGACACACAGCGGGTGCACAGCTCCCAGTCACACAGCGGGTACACAGCACCGAGACACACAGCGAGTACACAGCACCCAGACACACAGCGGGTACACAGCAACGAGACACACAGCGAGTACACTGCACAAACACGCACAGCGGGTACACAGCACCCAGACACACAGCGGGTACACAGCACCCAGACACACAGCGGGTTCACGGCACAAATACGCACAGCGGGTACACTGTACTCAGACACACTGCGGATACACTATACCCAGACACACAGCAGGTACACAGAACCCAGACACACAGCGGGTACACTGCACAAACACTCACAGCATGTACACTGCACACAGATACACAGCGGGTACACAGCACCCAGATACACAGCGTGTACACAGCAACGAAACACACAGTGAGTACACAGCACCCAGACAGACAGCAGGTACACAGCACCCAGACACACAGCCGGTACACAGCACCCAACGGGTACACAGCACCCAGACACACAGCAGGTACACTGCACAAACACGCACAGCGGGTACACCGCACAAGCACGCACAGCGAGTACACTGCACAAACACGCACAGCGGGTACACTGCACAAGCAAGCACAGCGGGTACACTGTACCCAGGCACACAGCGGGTACACTGTACCCAGACAGAGAATGGATACAATGTACCCAGACATACAGCAGGGAAACTGTACCCAGACAGAGAGTGTATACTCTCTACCCAGACACACAGCAGGTACACAGCACCCTGACACACAGCGGGTACACTGCACTCAGACACATAGTGGGTACACTGCACCCAGACACACAGGGGGTACAATGCAAACAGATACAGAGCGGGTACACAGCACCCAAAAACACAGTGGGTACACAGCACCCAGCAGGTACACAGCACCCAGACACAGTGCAGGTACACAGCACCCAGACACACAGCGGGTACACTGCACAAACACACACAGCGGGTACATAGCACCGAGACACACAGCTGGTGCACTGCACAAACACTCACAGGAGGTATACTGCACCCAGATACACAGCTGGTACACAGCACACAGACACACAGCAGGTACACTGTACCGAGACACACAGCGTGTACACTGCACACCGATACACAGCGTGTACACTGTACCCATACACACAGCAGGTACACTGCACTCAGACAGAGAGGGAGTACACTGCACTCAGACACACAGCGAGTACAGAACACTCAGACACACAGCGGGTACACTGCACCCAGACACATAGCGGGTACACTGTACACAGACACACAGCGGGTAAACACCACCCAGACACACAGCGGGTACACAGCACCCAGACACACAGCGGGTACACTGCAGAAACACTCACAGTAGTTATACAGCACCCAGACACACAGCGGGTACACTGCACAAACATGCACAGTGGGTACACAGCGCACAGATGCACAGCGGGAACACAGCACCCGGACACACAGGGGGTAGACTGCACTCAGACACACAGCGGGTACACTGCACTCAGACACACAGCGGGTACACTGCACTCAGACACACAGCGGGCACACTGCACTCAGACACACAGCGGGTACACTGCACTCAGACACACAGCGGGTACACAGCACCCAGACACACAGCGGGTACACAGCAGCGAGACACACAGCGAGTATACAGCACCCAGACACACAGCGGGTACACAGCACCCAGACACACAACTGGTACACAGCACCCAGACATACAGCAGGTACACAGCACTGAGACACACAGCGAGTAATCAGCACCCAGACACACAATGGGTACACAGCACCCTGACACACAATGGGTACACAGCACCCAGACACGCAACGGGTACACAGCACCCAGAAACACAGCACCCAGACACACAGCGTGTACACAGCACCGAGACACACAGCGAGTACACAGCACCCAGACACACAGCGGGTACACAGCACCAAGACACACAGCGGGTACACAGCACCAAGACACACAGCGGGTACACAGCACCCAGACACACAGCGGGTGCACAGCCCCCAGACACACAGCAGGTACACATCACCCAGACACACAGCAGGTACACAGCACCCAGACACACAGCGGGTACACAGCACCCAGACACACAGCTGGTACACAGCACCCAGACACACAGCAGGTACACAGCACCCAGACACACAGCAGGTACACAGCACCCAGACACACAGCGGGTACACAGCACCCAGACACACAGTGAGGACACAGCACCCAGAAACACAGCGGGTACACTGCACCCAGACACATAGCGGGTACACTGTACACAGACACACAGCGGGTAAACACCACCCAGACACACAGCGGGTACACAGCACCCAGACACACAGCGGGTACACTGCAGAAACACTCACAGTAGTTATACAGCACCCAGACACACAGCGGGTACACTGCACAAACATGCACAGTGGGTACACAGCGCACAGATGCACAGCGGGAACACAGCACCCGGACACACAGCGGGTAGACTGCACTCAGACACACAGCGGGTACACTGCACTCAGACACACAGCGGGTACACTGCACTCAGACACAAAGGGGGTACACAGCAGCGAGACACACAGCGAGTATACAGCACCCAGACACACAGCGGGTACACAGCACCCAGACATACAGCAGGTACACAGCACCCAGACATACAGCAGGTACACAGCACTGAGACACACAGTGAGTAATCAGCACCCAGACACACAGCGGGTACCCAGCACCCACACAGCGGGTACACAGCACCCAAACACACAGTGGGTACACAGCACCCAGCAGGTACACAGCACCCAGACACAGTGCAGGTACACAGCACCCAGACACACAGCGGGTACACTGCACAAACACACACAGCGGATACACTGCACAAACACGCACAGCGGGTACATAGCACCGAGACACACAGCTGGTGCACTGCACAAACACTCACAGGAGGTATACTGCACCCAGATACACAGCTGGTACACAGCACACAGACACACAGCAGGTACACTGTACCCAGACAGAGAGTGGATACACTGTACCCAGAGACACAGCAGGTACTCTGCACAATCACAGCAGGTACACTCAACACAGACACACAGCGTGTACACTGCACACCGATACACAGCGTGTACACTACCCATACACACAGCGAGTACACTGCACTCAGACACACAGCGAGTACAGTACACTCAGACACACAGCGAGTACAGTACACTCAGACACACAGCGGGTACACTGCACCCAGACACACAGCGGGTTAACACCACCCAGACACACAGCGGGTACACAGCACCCAGACAAACAGCGGGTACACTGTACCCAGACACCCAGCGGGTAGACTGTACCCAGACACACAGCTGGTAAACTGCACAAACACGCACAGCGGGTACACAGCACTGAGACACACAGTGGGTACACAGCACCCACACAGCGGGAACACAGCACCCAAACACACAGTGGGTACACAGCAACCAGCGGGTACACAGCACCCAGACACACAGCAGGTACACAGCACCCAGACAAACAGCGGGTACACTGTACCCAGACAAACAGCGGGTACACTGTACCCAGACACCCAGCGGGTAGACTGTACCCAGACACACAGCTGGTAAACTGCACAAACACGCACAGCGGGTACACAGCACTGAGACACACAGCGGGAACACAGCACCCAAACACACAGTGGGTACACAGCAACCAGCGGCTACACAGCACCCAGACACACAGCAGGTACACAGCACCCAGACACACAGCGGGTACACTGCACAAACACACATAGCGGGTACACAGCACCGAGACACACAGCTGGTGCGCTGCACAAACACTCACAGGAGGTATACTGCACCCAGATACACAGCTGGAACACAGCACCCAGACACACAGCAGGTACACTGTACCCCGACACACAGCGGGTACACTGTACCCAGACACACAGTGGATACACTGTACCCAGACACACAGCAGGTACACTGTACCCAGACACACAGCAGGTACACTGTACCCAGACACACAGCAGGTACACGGTACCCAGACACACAGCAGGTACACTGTACCCAGACAGAGAGTGGATACACTGTACCCAGACACAGAGCAGGTACACTGTACCCAGACACACAGCAGATACACTGTACCCAGACACACAGCAGGTACACGGTACCCAGACACACAGCAGGTACACTGTACCCAGACAGAGAGTGGATACACTGTACACAGAGACACAGCAGGTACACTGTACCCAGACAGAGAGTTGATACACTGCACCCAGACACACAGCTGGTACACAGCACCCAGAAACACAGCGGGTACACTACACTCAGACACACAGCGGGTACACAGCTCCCAGTCACACAGGGGGTACACAGCACCGAGACACACAGCGGGTACACAGCACCCAGACACACAGCGAGTACACTGCACAAACACGCACAGCGGGTACACAGCACCCAGACACACAGCGGGTACACAGCACCCAGACACACAGCGGGTACACGGCACAAATACGCACAGCAGGTACACTGTACTCAGACACACTGCGGGTACACTGTACCCAGACACACAGCAGGTACACAGAACCCAGACAGACAGCGGGTACACTGCACAAACACTCACAGCATGTACACTGCACACAGATACACAGCGGGTACACAGCACCCAGATACACAGCGGGTACACAGCAACCAGACAAACAGCAGGTACATTGCACTCAGATACACAGCGGGTACACAGCTCCCAGACACACAGTGGGTACACAGCACCGAGACACACAGCGGGTACACTGCACAAACACGCACAGCGGGTACACAGCTCCCAGACACACAGCGCGTACACTGTACCCAGACACACAGCAGGTACACTGCACCCAGACAGACAGCGGGTACACTGCACAAACACACACAGCAGGTACACTGCACCCAGACACAAAGCTGGTACACTGTACGCAGACACACAGCAGGTACACTGCACTCAGACACACAGCGGGTACACTGCACTCAGACACACAGCGGGTACACTGCACTCAGACACACAGCGGGTACACTGCACTCAGAAACACAGCCTGTACACTGCACAAACACGCACAGCGGGTACACAGCACCGAGACACACAGCAGGTACACTGCAGAAACATGCACAGCGGGTACACAGTGCAAAGATACACAGCGGATACACAGCACCCGGACACACAGCGGGTAGACTGCACTCAGACACACAGCGGGTACACTGCACTCAGACACACAGCAGGTACACTGCACTCAGACACACAGCAGGTACACTGCACTCAGACACACAGGGGGTACACAGCAGCGAGACACACAGCAAGTATACAGCACCCAGACCCACAGCGGGTACACAGCACCCAGACACACAGCTGGTACACAGCACCCAGACACACAGCAGGTACACAGCAGCCAGACACACACCGTTTACACAGCACTGAGACACACAGTGAGTAATCAGCACCCAGACACACAACGGGTACACAGCACCCAGACACACAATGGGTACACAGCACCCAGAAACACAGCACCCAGACACACAGCGTGTACACAGCACCGAGACACACAGCGAGTACACAGCGCCAAGACACACAGCCGGTACACAGCACCAAGACACACAGCGGGTACACAGCACCCAGACACACAGCGGGTACACAGCACCCAGACACACAGCGGGTACACAGCACCCAGACACACAGCAGGTACACAGCATCCAGACACACAGCGAGTACACAGCACCCAGAAACACAGTGAGTACACAGCACCCAGAAACACAGCAGGTACACTGCACCCAGACACACAGTGGGTACACTGCACCCAGACACACAGCGGGTACCCAGCACCCACACAGCAGGTACACAGCACCCAAACACACAGTGGGTACACAGCACCCAGCAGGTTCACAGCACCCAGACACAGTGCAGGTACACAGCACCCAGACACACAGCTGGTGCACTGCACAAACACTCACAGGAGGTATAATGCACCCAGATACACAGCTGGTACACAGCACACAGACACACAGCAGGTACACTGTACCCAGACAGAGAGTGGATACACTGTATCCAGAGACACAGCAGGTACTCTGCACAATCACAGCAGGTACACTCAACACAGACACACAGCGTGTACACTGCACTCAGACACACAGCGGGTACACTGCACTCAGACACACAGCGGGTACACTGCACTCAGACACACAGCGGGTACACTGCACTCAGAAACACAGCCTGTACACTGCACAAACACGCACAGCGGGTACACAGCACCGAGACACACAGCAGGTACACTGCAGAAACATGCACAGCGGGTACACAGTGCAAAGATACACAGCGGATACACAGCACCCGGACACACAGCGGGTAGACTGCACTCAGACACACAGCGGGTACACTGCACTCAGACACACAGCAGGTACACTGCACTCAGACACACAGGGGGTACACAGCAGCGAGACACACAGCAAGTATACAGCACCCAGACCCACAGCGGGTACACAGCACCCAGACACACAGCTGGTACACAGCACCCAGACACACAGCAGGTACACAGCAGCCAGACACACACCGTTTACACAGCACTGAGACACACAGCGAGTAATCAGCACCCAGACACACAACGGGTACACAGCACCCAGACACACAATGGGTACACAGCACCCAGAAACACAGCACCCAGACACACAGCGTGTACACAGCACCGAGACACACAGCGAGTACACAGCACCCAGACACACAGCCGGTACACAGCACCAAGACACACAGCGGGTACACAGCACCCAGACACACAGCGTGTACACAGCACCGAGACACACAGCAAGTACACAGCACCCAGACACACAGCGGGTACACAGCACCAAGACACACAGCGGGTACACAGCACCCAGACACACCGCGGGTGCACAGCCCCCAGACACACAGCAGGTACACATCACCGAGACACACAGCAGGTACACAGCACCCAGACACACAGCGGGTACACAGCACCCAGACACACAGCTGGTACACAGCACCCAGACACACAGCAGGTACACAGCACCCAGACACACAGCGGGTACACAGCACCCAGACACATAGTGAGGACACAGCACCCAGAAACACAGCGGGTACACTGCACCCAGACACATAGCGAGTACACTGTACACAGACACACAGCGGGTAAACACCACCCAGACACACAGCGGGTACACAGCACCCAGACACACAGCGGGTACACTGCAGAAACACTCACAGTAGTTATACAGCACCCAGACACACAGCGGGTACACTGCACAAACATGCACAGTGGGTACACAGCGCACAGATGCACAGCGGGAACACAGCACCCGGACACACAGCGGGTAGACTGCACTCAGACACACAGCGGGTACACTGCACTCAGACACACAGCGGGTACACTGCACTCAGACACAAAGGGGGTACACAGCAGCGAGACACACAGCGAGTATACAGCACCCAGACACACAGCGGGTACACAGCACCCAGACACACAGCTGGTACACAGCACCCAGACATAGAGCAGGTACACAGCACTGAGACACACAGCGAGTAATCAGCACCCAGACACACAGCGGGTACCCAGCACCCACACAGCGGGTACACAGCACCCAAACACACAGTGGGTACACAGCACCCAGCAGGTACACAGCACCCAGACACAGTGCAGGTACACAGCACCCAGACACACAGCGGGTACACTGCACAAACACACACAGCGGATACACTGCACAAACACGCACAGCGGGTACATAGCACCGAGACACACAGCTGGTGCACTGCACAAACACTCACAGGAGGTATACTGCACCCAGATACACAGCTGGTACACAGCACACAGACACACAACAGGTACACTGTACCCAGACAGAGAGTGGATACACTGTACCCAGAGACACAGCAGGTACTCTGCACAATCACAGCAGGTACACTCAACACAGACACACAGCGTGTACACTGCACACCGATACACAGCGTGTACACTGTACCCATACACACAGTGAGTACACTGCACTCAGACACACAGCGAGTACAGTACACTCAGACACACAGCGGGTACACTGCACCCAGACACACAGCGGGTACACTGTACACAGACACACAGCGGGTTAACACCACCCAGACACACAGCGTGTACACAGCACCGAGACACACAGAGAGTACACAGCACCCAGACACACAGCGGGTACACAGCACCAAGACACACAGCGGGTACACAGCACCCAGACACACAGCGGGTGCACAGCCCCCAGACACACAGCAGGTACACATCACCGAGACACACAGCAGGTACACAGCACCCAGACACACAGCGGGTACACAGCACCCAGACACACAGCTGGTGCACAGCACCCAGACACACAGCAGGTACACAGCACCCAGACACACAGCGGGTACACAGCACCCAGACACATAGTGAGGACACAGCACCCAGAAACACAGCGGGTACACTGCACCCAGACACATAGCGGGTACACTGTACACAGACACACAGCGGGTAAACACCACCCAGACACACAGCGGGTACACAGCACCCAGACACACAGCGGGTACACTGCAGAAACACTCACAGTAGTTATACAGCACCCAGACACACAGCGGGTACACTGCACAAACATGCACAGTGGGTACACAACGCACAGATGCACAGCGGGAACACAGCACCCGGACACACAGCGGGTAGACTGCACTCAGACACACAGCGGGTACACTGCACTCAGACACACAGCGGGTACACTGCACTCAGACACAAAGGGGGTACACAGCAGCGAGACACACAGCGAGTATACAGCACCCAGACACACAGCGGGTACACAGCACCCAGACATACAGCAGGTACACAGCACCCAGACATACAGCAGGTACACAGCACTGAGACACACAGCGAGTAATCAGCACCCAGACACACAGCGGGTACCCGGCACCCACACAGCGGGTACACAGCACCCAAACACACAGTGGGTACACAGCACCCAGCAGGTACACAGCACCCAGACACAGTGCAGGTACACAGCACCCAGACACACAGCGGGTACACTGCACAAACACACACAGCGGATACACTGCACAAACACGCACAGCGGGTACATAGCACCGAGACACACAGCTGGTGCACTGCACAAACACTCACAGGAGGTATACTGCACCCAGATACACAGCTGGTACACAGCACACAGACACACAGCAGGTACACTGTACCCAGACAGAGAGTGGATACACTGTACCCAGAGACACAGCAGGTACTCTGCACAATCACAGCAGGTACACTCAACACAGACACACAGCGTGTACACTGCACACCGATACACAGCGTGTACACTGTACCCATACACACAGCGAGTACACTGCACTCAGACACACAGCGAGTACAGTACACTCAGACACACAGCGGGTACACTGCACCCAGACACACAGCGGGTACACTGTACACAGACACACAGTGGGTTAACACCACCCAGACACACAGCGGGTACACAGCACCCAGACAAACAGCAGGTACACTGTACCCAGACACCCAGCGGGTAGACTGTACCCAGACACACAGCTGGTAAACTGCACAAACAAGCACAGCGGGTACACAGCACTGAGACACACAGCGGGTACACAGCACCCACACAGCGGGAACACAGCACCCAAACACACAGTGGGTACACAGCAACCAGCGGGTACACAGCACCCAGACACACAGCAGGTACACAGCACCCAGACACACAGCGGGTACACTGCACAAACACACATAGCGGGTACACAGCACCGAGACACACAGTTGGTGCGCTGCACAAACACTCACAGGAGGTATACTGCACCCAGATACACAGCTGGAACACAGCACCCAGACACACAGCAGGTACACTGTACCCAGACACACAGTGGATACACTGTACCCAGACACACAGCAGGTACACTGTACCCAGACAGAGAGTGGATACACTGTACCCAGACACAGAGCAGGTACACTGTACCCAGACACACAGCAGATACACTGTACCCAGACACACAGCAGGTACACGGTACCCAGACACACAGCAGGTACACTGTACCCAGACAGAGAGTGGATACACTGTACACAGAGACACAGCAGGTACACTGTACCCAGACAGAGAGTGGATACACTGTACCCAGAGACACAGCAGGTACACTGTACCCAGACAGAGAGTGGATACACTGCACCCAGACACACAGCTGGTACACAGCACCCAGAAACACAGCGGGTACACTACACTCAGACACACAGCGGGTACACAGCTCCCAGTCACACAGGGGGTACACAGCACCGAGACACACAGCGGGTACACAGCACCCAGACACACAGCGAGTACACTGCACAAACACGCACAGCGGGTACACAGCACCCAGACACACAGCGGGTACACAGCACACAGACACACAGCGGGTACACGGCACAAATACGCACAGCGGGTACACTGTACTCAGGCACACTGCGGGTACACTGTACCCAGACACACAGCAGGTACACAGAACCCAGACAGACAGCGGGTACACTGCACAAACACTCACAGCATGTACACTGCACACAGATACACAGCGGGTACACAGCACCCAGATACACAGCGGGTACACAGCAACCAGACAAACAGCGGGTACATTGCACTCAGACACACAGCGGGTACACAAGCTCCCAGACACACAGTGGGTACACAGCACCGAGACACACAGCGGGTACACTGCACAAACACGCACAGCGGGTACACAGCTCCCAGACACACAGCGCGTACACTGTACCCAGACACACAGCAGGTACACTGCACCCAGACAGACAGCGGGTACACTGCACAAACACACACAGCAGGTACACTGCACCCAGACACAAAGCTGGTACACTGTACGCAGACACACAGCAGGTACACTGCACTCAGACACACAGCGGGTACACTGCACTCAGACACACAGCGGGTACACTGCACTCAGACACACAGCGGGTACACTGCACTCAGAAACACAGCCTGTACACTGCACAAACACGCACAGCGGGTACACAGCACCGAGACACACAGCAGGTACACTGCAGAAACATGCACAGCGGGTACACAGTGCAAAGATACACAGCGGATACACAGCACCCGGACACACAGCGGGTAGACTGCACTCAGACACACAGCGGGTACACTGCACTCAGACACACAGCAGGTACACTGCACTCAGACACACAGGGGGTACACAGCAGCGAGACACACAGCAAGTATACAGCACCCAGACCCACAGCGGGTACACAGCACCCAGACACACAGCTGGTACACAGCACCCAGACACACAGCAGGTACACAGCAGCCAGACACACACCGTTTACACAGCACTGAGACACACAGCGAGTAATCAGCACCCAGACACACAACGGGTACACAGCACCCAGACACACAATGGGTACACAGCACCCAGAAACACAGCACCCAGACACACAGCGTGTACACAGCACCGAGTCACACAGCGAGTACACAGCACCCAGACACACAGCCGGTGCACAGCCCCAAGACACACAGCGGGTACACAGCACCCAGACACACAGCGGGTACACAGCACCCAGACACACAGCGGGTACACAGCACCCAGACACACAGTGAGGACACAGCACCCAGAAACACAGCGGGTACACTGCACCCAGACACATAGCGGGTACACTGTACACAGACACACAGCGGGTAAACACCACCCAGACACACAGCGGGTACACAGCACCCAGACACACAGCGGGTACACTGCAGAAACACTCACAGTAGTTATACAGCACCCAGACACACAGCGGGTACACTGCACAAACATGCACAGTGGGTACACAGCGCACAGATGCACAGCGGGAACACAGCACCCGGACACACAGCGGGTAGACTGCACTCAGACACACAGCGGGTACACTGCACTCAGACACACAGCGGGTACACTGCACTCAGACACAAAGGGGGTACACAGCAGCGAGACACACAGCGAGTATACAGCACCCAGACACACAGCGGGTACACAGCACCCAGACATACAGCAGGTACACAGCACCCAGACATACAGCAGGTACACAGCACTGAGACACACAGCGAGTAATCAGCACCCAGACACACAGCGGGTACCCAGCACCCACACAGCGGGTACACAGCACCCAAACACACAGTGGGTACACAGCACCCAGCAGGTACACAGCACCCAGACACAGTGCAGGTACACAGCACCCAGACACACAGCGGGTACACTGCACAAACACACACAGCGGATACACTGCACAAACACGCACAGCGGGTACATAGCACCGAGACACACAGCTGGTGCACTGCACAAACACTCACAGGAGGTATACTGCACCCAGATACACAGCTGGTACACAGCACACAGACACACAGCAGGTACACTGTACCCAGACAGAGAGTGGATACACTGTACCCAGAGACACAGCAGGTACTCTGCACAATCACAGCAGGTACACTCAACACAGACACACAGCGTGTACACTGCACACCGATACACAGCGTGTACACTGTACCCATACACACAGCGAGTACACTGCACTCAGACACACAGCGAGTACAGTACACTCAGACACACAGCGGGTACACTGCACCCAGACACACAGCGGGTACACTGTACACAGACACACAGCGGGTTAACACCACCCAGACACACAGCGGGTACACAGCACCCAGACAAACAGCGGGTACACTGTACCCAGACACCCAGCGGGTAGACTGTACCCAGACACACAGCTGGTAAACTGCACAAACACGCACAGCGGGTACACAGCACTGAGACACACAGTGGGTACACAGCACCCACACAGCGGGAACACAGCACCCAAACACACAGTGGGTACACAGCAACCAGCCGGTACACAGCACCCAGACACACAGCAGGTACACAGCACCCAGACAAACAGCGGGTACACTGTACCCAGACACCCAGCGGGTAGACTGTACCCAGACACACAGCTGGTAAACTGCACAAACACGCACAGCGGGTACACAGCACTGAGACAAACAGCGGGAACACAGCACCCAAACACACAGTGGGTACACAGCAACCAGCGGCTACACAGCACCCAGACACACAGCAGGTACACAGCACCCAGACACACAGCGGGTACACTGCACAAACACACATAGCGGGTACACAGCACCGAGACACACAGCTGGTGCGCTGCACAAACACTCACAGGAGGTATACTGCACCCAGATACACAGCTGGAACACAGCACCCAGACACACAGCAGGTACACTGTACCCCGACACACAGCGGGTACACTGTACCCAGACACACAGTGGATACACTGTACCCAGACACACAGCAGGTACACTGTACCCAGACACACAGCAGGTACACTGTACCCAGACAGAGAGTGGATACACTGTACCCAGACACAGAGCAGGTACACTGTACCCAGACACACAGCAGATACACTGTACCCAGACACACAGCAGGTACACGGTACCCAGACACACAGCAGGTACACTGTACCCAGACAGAGAGTGGATACACTGTACACAGAGACACAGCAGGTACACTGTACCCAGACAGAGAGTGGATACACTGCACCCAGACACACAGCTGGTACACAGCACCCAGAAACACAGCGGGTACACTACACTCAGACACACAGCGGGTACACAGCTCCCAGTCACACAGGGGGTACACAGCACCGAGACACACAGCGGGTACACAGCACCCAGACACACAGCGAGTACACTGCACAAACACGCACAGCGGGTACACAGCACCCAGACACACAGCGGGTACACAGCACCCAGACACACAGCGGGTACACGGCACAAATACGCACAGCAGGTGCACTGTACTCAGACACACTGCGGGTACACTGTACCCAGACACACAGCAGGTACACAGAACCCAGACAGACAGCGGGTACACTGCACAAACACTCACAGCATGTACACTGCACACAGATACACAGCGGGTACACAGCACCCAGATACACAGCGGGTACACAGCAACCAGACAAACAGCAGGTACATTGCACTCAGACACACAGCGGGTACACAGCTCCCAGACACACAGTGGGTACACAGCACCGAGACACACAGCGGGTACACTGCACAAACACGCACAGCGGGTACACAGCACTGAGACACACAGTGGGTACACAGCACCCACACAGCGGGAACACAGCACCCAAACACACAGTGGGTACACAGCAACCAGCGGGTACACAGCACCCAGACACACAGCAGGTACACTGCACCCAGACACACAGCGGGTACACTGTACCCAGACACACAGCAGGTACACTGTACCAGACACACAGCTGGTACACTGCACCCAGACACACAGCGGGTACACTGCACACAGACACACAGCGGGTACACAGCACCCAGACACACAGCGGGTACACAGCACCCAGACACACAGCGGGTACACAGCACCCAGACACACAGCGGGTACACAGCACCCAGACACACAGCGGGTACACAGCACCAAGACACACAGCGGGTACACAGCACCCAGACACACAGCGGGTACACAGCACCCAGACACACAGCAGGTACACAGCACCCAGACACACAGCAGGTACACAGCACCCAGACACACAGCGGGTACACAGCACCCAGACACACAGCGGTACACAGCACCCAGACACACAGCAGGTACACAGCACCCAGACACACAGCGGGTACACAGCACCCAGACACATAGTGAGGACACAGCACCCAGAAACACAGCGGGTACACTGCACCCAGACACATAGCGGGTACACTGTACACAGACACACAGCGGGTAAACACCACCCAGACACACAGCGGGTACACAGCACCCAGACACACAGCGGGTACACTGCAGAAACACTCACAGTAGTTATACAGCACCCAGACACACAGCGGGTACACTGCACAAACATGCACAGTGGGTACACAGCGCACAGATGCACAGCGGGAACACAGCACCCGGACACACAGCGGGTAGACTGCACTCAGACACACAGCGGGTACACTGCACTCAGACACACAGCGGGTACACTGCACTCAGACACAAAGGGGGTACACAGCAGCGAGACACACAGCGAGTATACAGCACCCAGACACACAGCGGGTACACAGCACCCAGACATACAGCAGGTACACAGCACCCAGACATACAGCAGGTACACAGCACTGAGACACACAGCGAGTAATCAGCACCCAGACACACAGCGGGTACCCAGCACCCACACAGCGGGTACACAGCACCCAAACACACAGTGGGTACACAGCACCCAGCAGGTACACAGCACCCAGACACAGTGCAGGTACACAGCACCCAGACACACAGCGGGTACACTGCACAAACACACACAGCGGATACACTGCACAAACACGCACAGCGGGTACATAGCACCGAGACACACAGCTGGTGCACTGCACAAACACTCACAGGAGGTATACTGCACCCAGATACACAGCTGGTACACAGCACACAGACACACAGCAGGTACACTGTACCCAGACAGAGAGTGGATACACTGTACCCAGAGACACAGCAGGTACTCTGCACAATCACAGCAGGTACACTCAACACAGACACACAGCGTGTACACTGCACACCGATACACAGCGTGTACACTGTACCCATACACACAGCGAGTACACTGCACTCAGACACACAGCGAGTACAGTACACTCAGACACACAGCGGGTACACTGCACCCAGACACACAGCGGGTACACTGTACACAGACACACAGCGGGTTAACACCACCCAGACACACAGCGGGTACACAGCACCCAGACAAACAGCAGGTACACTGTACCCAGACACCCAGCGGGTAGACTGTACCCAGACACACAGCTGGTAAACTGCACAAACAAGCACAGCGGGTACACAGCACTGAGACACACAGCGGGTACACAGCACCCACACAGCAGGAACACAGCACCCAAACACACAGTGGGTACACAGCAACCAGCGGGTACACAGCACCCAGACACACAGCAGGTACACAGCACCCAGACACACAGCGGGTACACTGCACAAACACACATAGCGGGTACACAGCACCGAGACACACAGTTGGTGCGCTGCACAAACACTCACAGGAGGTATACTGCACCCAGATACACAGCTGGAACACAGCACCCAGACACACAGCAGGTACACTGTACCCAGACACACAGTGGATACACTGTACCCAGACACACAGCAGGTACACTGTACCCAGACAGAGAGTGGATACACTGTACCCAGACACAGAGCAGGTACACTGTACCCAGACACACAGCAGATACACTGTACCCAGACACACAGCAGGTACACGGTACCCAGACACACAGCAGGTACACTGTACCCAGACAGAGAGTGGATACACTGTACACAGAGACACAGCAGGTACACTGTACCCAGACAGAGAGTGGATACACTGTACCCAGAGACACAGCAGGTACACTGTACCCAGACAGAGAGTGGATACACTGCACCCAGACACACAGCTGGTACACAGCACCCAGAAACACAGCGGGTACACTACACTCAGACACACAGCGGGTACACAGCTCCCAGTCACACAGGGGGTACACAGCACCGAGACACACAGCGGGTACACAGCACCCAGACACACAGCGAGTACACTGCACAAACACGCACAGCGGGTACACAGCACCCAGACACACAGCGGGTACACAGCACCCAGACACACAGCGGGTACACGGCACAAATACGCACAGCGGGTACACTGTACTCAGACACACTGCGGGTACACTGTACCCAGGCACACAGCAGGTACACAGAACCCAGACAGACAGCGGGTACACTGCACAAACACTCACAGCATGTACACTGCACACAGATACACAGCGGGTACACAGCACCCAGATACACAGCGGGTACACAGCACCCAGATACACAGCGGGTACATTGCACTCAGACACACAGCGGGTACACAGCTCCCAGACACACAGTGGGTACACAGCACCGAGACACACAGCGGGTACACTGCACAAACACGCACAGCGGGTACACAGCTCCCAGACACACAGCGCGTACACTGTACCCAGACACACAGCAGGTACACTGCACCCAGACAGACAGCGGGTACACTGCACAAACACACACAGCAGGTACACTGCACCCAGACACAAAGCTGGTACACTGTACGCAGACACACAGCAGGTACACTGCACTCAGACACACAGCGGGTACACTGCACTCAGACACACAGCGAGTACACTGCACAAACACGCACAGCGGGTACACAGCACCCAGACACACAGCGGGTACACAGCACCCAGACACACAGCGGGTACACGGCACAAATACGCACAGCAGGTACACTGTACTCAGACACACTGCGGGTACACTGTACCCAGACACACAGCAGGTACACAGAACCCAGACAGACAGCGGGTACACTGCACAAACACTCACAGCATGTACACTGCACACAGATACACAGCGGGTACACAGCACCCAGATACACAGCGGGTACACAGCAACCAGACAAACAGCAGGTACATTGCACTCAGACACACAGCGGGTACACAGCTCCCAGACACACAGCGCGTACACTGTACCCAGACACACAGCAGGTACACTGCACCCAGACAGACAGCGGGTACACTGCACAAACACACACAGCAGGTACACTGCACCCAGACACAAAGCTGGTACACTGTACGCAGACACACAGCAGGTACACTGCACTCAGACACACAGCGGGTACACTGCACTCAGACACACAGCGGGTACACTGCACTCAGACACACAGCGGGTACACTGCACTCAGAAACACAGCCTGTACACTGCACAAACACGCACAGCGGGTACACAGCACCGAGACACACAGCAGGTACACTGCAGAAACATGCACAGCGGGTACACAGTGCAAAGATACACAGCGGATACACAGCACCCGGACACACAGCGGGTAGACTGCACTCAGACACACAGCGGGTACACTGCACTCAGACACACAGCAGGTACACTGCACTCAGACACACAGGGGGTACACAGCAGCGAGACACACAGCAAGTATACAGCACCCAGACCCACAGCGGGTACACAGCACCCAGACACACAGCTGGTACACAGCACCCAGACACACAGCAGGTACACAGCAGCCAGACACACACCGTTTACACAGCACTGAGACACACAGCGAGTAATCAGCACCCAGACACACAACGGGTACACAGCACCCAGACACACTATGGGTACACAGCACCCAGAAACACAGCACCCAGACACACAGCGTGTACACAGCACCGAGACACACAGCGAGTACACAGCACCCAGACACACAGCCGGTACACAGCACCAAGACACACAGCGGGTACACAGCACCCAGACACACAGCGTGTACACAGCACACCGATACACAGCGTGTACACTCTACCCATACACACAGCGAGTACACTGCACTCAGACACACAGCGAGTACAGTACACTCAGACACACAGCGAGTACACAGCACCCAGACACACAGCGGGTACACAGCACCAAGACACACAGCGGGTACACAGCACCCAGACACACAGCGGGTGCACAGCCCCCAGACACACAGCAGGTACACATCACCGAGACACACAGCAGGTACACAGCACCCAGACACACAGCGGGTACACAGCACCCAGACACACAGCTGGTACACAGCACCCAGACACACAGCAGGTACACAGCACCCAGACACACAGCGGGTACACAGCACCCAGACACATAGTGAGGACACAGCACCCAGAAACACAGCGGGTACACTGCACCCAGACACATAGCGAGTACACTGTACACAGACACACAGCGGGTAAACACCACCCAGACACACAGCGGGTACACAGCACCCAGACACACAGCGGGTACACTGCAGAAACACTCACAGTAGTTATACAGCACCCAGACACACAGCGGGTACACTGCACAAACATGCACAGTGGGTACACAGCGCACAGATGCACAGCGGGAACACAGCACCCGGACACACAGCGGGTAGACTGCACACAGACACACAGCGGGTACACTGCACTCAGACACACAGCGGGTACACTGCACTCAGACACAAAGGGGGTACACAGCAGCGAGACACACAGCGAGTATACAGCACCCAGACACACAGCGGGTACACAGCACCCAGACACACAGCTGGTACACAGCACCCAGACATAGAGCAGGTACACAGCACTGAGACACACAGCGAGTAATCAGCACCCAGACACACAGCGGGTACCCAGCACCCACATAGCGGGTACACAGCACCCAAACACACAGTGGGTACACAGCACCCAGCAGGTACACAGCACCCAGACACAGTGCAGGTACACAGCACCCAGACACACAGCGGGTACACTGCACAAACACACACAGCGGATACACTGCACAAACACGCACAGCGGGTACATAGCACCGAGACACACAGCTGGTGCACTGCACAAACACTCACAGGAGGTATACTGCACCCAGATACACAGCTGGTACACAGCACACAGACACACAACAGGTACACTGTACCCAGACAGAGAGTGGATACACTGTACCCAGAGACACAGCAGGTACTCTGCGCAATCACAGCAGGTACACTCAACACAGACACACAGCGTGTACACTGCACACCGATACACAGCGTGTACACTGTACCCATACACACAGCGAGTACACTGCACTCAGACACACAGCGAGTACAGTACACTCAGACACACAGCGGGTACACTGCACCCAGACACACAGCGGGTACACTGTACACAGACACACAGCGGGTTAACACCACCCAGACACACAGCGTGTACACAGCACCGAGACACACAGAGAGTACACAGCACCCAGACACACAGCGGGTGCACAGCACCAAGACACACAGCGGGTACACAGCACCCAGACACACAGCGGGTGCACAGCCCCCAGACACACAGCAGGTACACATCACCGAGACACACAGCAGGTACACAGCACCCAGACACACAGCGGGTACACAGCACCCAGACACACAGCTGGTACACAGCACCCAGACACACAGCAGGTACACAGCACCCAGACACACAGCGGGTACACAGCACCCAGACACATAGTGAGGACACAGCACCCAGAAACACAGCGGGTACACTGCACCCAGACACATAGCGGGTACACTGTACACAGACACACAGCGGGTAAACACCACCCAGACACACAGCGGGTACACAGCACCCAGACACACAGCGGGTACACTGCAGAAACACTCACAGTAGTTATACAGCACCCAGACACACAGCGGGTACACTGCACAAACATGCACAGTGGGTACACAGCGCACAGATGCACAGCGGGAACACAGCACCCGGACACACAGCGGGTAGACTGCACTCAGACACACAGCGGGTACACTGCACTCAGACACACAGCGGGTACACTGCACTCAGACACAAAGGGGGTACACAGCAGCGAGACACACAGCGAGTATACAGCACCCAGACACACAGCGGGTACACAGCACCCAGACATACAGCAGGTACACAGCACCCAGACATACAGCAGGTACACAGCACTGAGACACACAGCGAGTAATCAGCACCCAGACACACAGCGGGTACCCAGCACCCACACAGCGGGTACACAGCACCCAAACACACAGTGGGTACACAGCACCCAGCAGGTACACAGCACCCAGACACAGTGCAGGTACACAGCACCCAGACACACAGCGGGTACACTGCACAAACACACACAGCGGATACACTGCACAAACACGCACAGCGGGTACATAGCACCGAGACACACAGCTGGTGCACTGCACAAACACTCACAGGAGGTATACTGCACCCAGATACACAGCTGGTACACAGCACACAGACACACAGCAGGTACACTGTACCCAGACAGAGAGTGGATACACTGTACCCAGAGACACAGCAGGTACTCTGCACAATCACAGCAGGTACACTCAACACAGACACACAGCGTGTACACTGCACACCGATACACAGCGTGTACACTGTACCCATACACACAGCGAGTACACTGCACTCAGACACACAGCGAGTACAGTACACTCAGACACACAGCGGGTACACTGCACCCAGACACACAGCGGGTACACTGTACACAGACACACAGCGGGTTAACACCACCCAGACACACAGCGGGTACACAGCACCCAGACAAACAGCAGGTACACTGTACCCAGACACCCAGCGGGTAGACTGTACCCAGACACACAGCTGGTAAACTGCACAAACAAGCACAGCGGGTACACAGCACTGAGACACACAGCGGGTACACAGCACCCACACAGCAGGAACACAGCACCCAAACACACAGTGGGTACACAGCAACCAGCGGGTACACAGCACCCAGACACACAGCAGGTACACAGCACCCAGACACACAGCGGGTACACTGCACAAACACACATAGCGGGTACACAGCACCGAGACACACAGTTGGTGCGCTGCACAAACACTCACAGGAGGTATACTGCACCCAGATACACAGCTGGAACACAGCACCCAGACACACAGCAGGTACACTGTACCCAGACACACAGTGGATACACTGTACCCAGACACACAGCAGGTACACTGTACCCAGACAGAGAGTGGATACACTGTACCCAGACACAGAGCAGGTACACTGTACCCAGACACACAGCAGATACACTGTACCCAGACACACAGCAGGTACACGGTACCCAGACACACAGCAGGTACACTGTACCCAGACAGAGAGTGGATACACTGTACACAGAGACACAGCAGGTACACTGTACCCAGACAGAGAGTGGATACACTGTACCCAGAGACACAGCAGGTACACTGTACCCAGACAGAGAGTGGATACACTGCACCCAGACACACAGCTGGTACACAGCACCCAGAAACACAGCGGGTACACTACACTCAGACACACAGCGGGTACACAGCTCCCAGTCACACAGGGGGTACACAGCACCGAGACACACAGCGGGTACACAGCACCCAGACACACAGCGAGTACACTGCACAAACACGCACAGCGGGTACACAGCACCCAGACACACAGCGGGTACACAGCACCCAGACACACAGCGGGTACACGGCACAAATACGCACAGCGGGTACACTGTACTCAGACACACTGCGGGTACACTGTACCCAGGCACACAGCAGGTACACAGAACCCAGACAGACAGCGGGTACACTGCACAAACACTCACAGCATGTACACTGCACACAGATACACAGCGGGTACACAGCACCCAGATACACAGCGGGTACACAGCACCCAGATACACAGCGGGTACATTGCACTCAGACACACAGCGGGTACACAGCTCCCAGACACACAGTGGGTACACAGCACCGAGACACACAGCGGGTACACTGCACAAACACGCACAGCGGGTACACAGCTCCCAGACACACAGCGCGTACACTGTACCCAGACACACAGCAGGTACACTGCACCCAGACAGACAGCGGGTACACTGCACAAACACACACAGCAGGTACACTGCACCCAGACACAAAGCTGGTACACTGTACGCAGACACACAGCAGGTACACTGCACTCAGACACACAGCGGGTACACTGCACTCAGACACACAGCGGGTACACTGCACTCAGACACACAGCGGGTACACTGCACTCAGAAACACAGCCTGTACACTGCACAAACACGCACAGCGGGTACACAGCACCGAGACACACAGCAGGTACACTGCAGAAACATGCACAGCGGGTACACAGTGCAAAGATACACAGCGGATACACAGCACCCGGACACACAGCGGGTAGACTGCACTCAGACACACAGCGGGTACACTGCACTCAGACACACAGCAGGTACACTGCACTCAGACACACAGGGGGTACACAGCAGCGAGACACACAGCAAGTATACAGCACCCAGACCCACAGCGGGTACACAGCACCCAGACACACAGCTGGTACACAGCACCCAGACACACAGCAGGTACACAGCAGCCAGACACACACCGTTTACACAGCACTGAGACACACAGCGAGTAATCAGCACCCAGACACACAACGGGTACACAGCACCCAGACACACAATGGGTACACAGCACCCAGAAACACAGCACCCAGACACACAGCGTGTACACAGCACCGAGTCACACAGCGAGTACACAGCACCCAGACACACAGCCGGTGCACAGCCCCAAGACACACAGCGGGTACACAGCACCCAGACACACAGCGGGTACACAGCACCCAGACACACAGCGGGTACACAGCACCCAGACACACTGCTGGTACACAGCACCCAGACACACAGCAGGTACACAGCATCCAGACACACAGCGGGTACACAGCATCCAGACACACAGTGAGTACACAGCACCCAGAAACACAGCAGGTACACTGCACCCAGACACACAGTGGGTACACTGCACCCAGACACACAGCGGGTACCCAGCACCCACACAGCAGGTACACAGCTTCAAACACACAGTGGGTACACAGCACCCAGCAGGTTCACAGCACCCAGACACAGTGCAGGTACACAGCACCCAGACACACAGCGGGTACACTGCACAAACACACACAGCGGATACACTGCACAAACACACACAGTGGGTACATAGCACCGAGACACACAGCTGGTGCACTGCACAAACACTCACAGGAGGTATACTGCACCCAGATACACAGCTGGTACACAGCACACAGACACACAGCAGGTACACTGTACCCAGACAGAGAGTGGATACACTGTATCCAGAGACACAGCAGGTACTCTGCACAATCACAGCAGGTACACTCAACACAGACACACAGCGGGTACACTGCACCGAGACACACAGCGTGTACACTGCACACCGATACACAGCGTGTACACTGTACCCATACACACAGCGTGTACACTGCACTCAGACACAGAGGGAGTACACTGCACACAGACACACAGCGGGTACACTGCACACAGACACACAGCGGGTACACTCTACACAGACACACAGCGGGTACACAGCACCCAGACACACAGCGGGTACACTGCAGAAACACTCACAGTAGTTATACTGCACCCAGACACACAGCGGGCACACAGCACCCAGACACACAGCGGGTAGACTGTACTCAGACACACAGTGGGTATACTGTACCCAGACAGACAGTGGGTACACTGTACGCAGACACACAGTGGGTACACCATTGCCAGACATACAGTGGGTACACCGTACCCATACACACAGCGGATACACTGTACCCAGACACACAGCAGGTACTGTACCCAGACACACAGGGGATACACTGTACCCAGACACACAGCAGGTACTGTACCCAGACACACAGGGGATACACTGTACGCAGACACACAGCAGGTACTGTACCCAGATACACAGCTGGTACACTGTACCCAGACACACAGCAGGAACACTGCACACAGATACACAGCGGGTACAAAGCACCCAGACACACAGTGGGTATACTGCACTCAGACACACAGTGGGTACACTGCACCCAGACACACAGTGGGTACACTGCACCCAGACACACAGTGGGTACACAGCACCCAGACACACAGCAGGTACACTGCACTCAGACACACAGCGGGTACACAGCACCCAGACACACAGCTGGTACACAGCACCCAGACACACAGTGGGTACACTGCACTCAGACACACAGCGGGTGCACAGCTCCCAGTCACACAGCGGGTACACAGCACCGAGACACACAGCGAGTACACAGCACCCAGACACACAGCGGGTACACAGCACCGAGACACACAACGGGTACACAGCACCCAGACACACAGCGAGTACACTGCACAAACACGCACAGCGGGTACACAGCACCCAGACACACAGCGGGTACACAGCACCCAGACACACAGCGGGTTCACGGCACAAATACGCACAGCGGGTACACTGTACTCAGACACACTGCGGATACACTATACCCAGACACACAGCAGGTACACAGAACCCAGACAGACAGCGGGTACACTGCACAAACACTCACAGCATGTACACTGCACACAGATACACAGCGGGTACACAGCACCCAGATACACAGCGTGTACACAGCAACGAAACACACAGTGAGTACACAGCACCCAGACAGACAGCGGGTACACAGCACCCAGACACACAGTGGGTATACTGCACTCAGACACACAGTGGGTACACTGCACCCAGACACACAGTGGGTACACAGCACCCAGACACACAGCAGGTACACTGCACTCAGACACACAGCGGGTACACAGCACCCAGACACACAGCTGGTACACAGCACCCAGACACACAGCGGGTACACTGCACTCAGACACACAGCGGGTGCACAGCTCCCAGTCACACAGCGGGTACACAGCACCGAGACACACAGCGAGTACACAGCACCCAGACACACAGCGGGTACACAGCACCGAGACACACAGCGGGTACACAGCACCCAGACACACAGCGAGTACACTGCACAAACACGCACAGCGGGTACACAGCACCCAGACACACAGCAGGTACACAGCACCCAGACACACAGCGGGTTCACAGCACAAATACGCACAGCGGGTACACTGTACTCAGACACACTGCGGATACACTATACCCAGACACACAGCAGGTACACAGAACACAGACAGACAGCGGGTACACTGCACAAACACTCACAGCATGTACACTGCACACAGATACACAGCGGGTACACAGCACCCAGATACACAGCGTGTACACAGCAACGAAACACACAGTGAGTACACAGCACCCAGACAGACAGCGGGTACACAGCACCCAGACACACAGCCGGTACACAGCACCCAACGGGGACACAGCACCCAGACACACAACAGGTACACTGCACAAACACGCACAGCGGGTACACTGCACAAGCACGCACAGCGGGTACACAGCACCCAGACACACAGTGGGTACACTGTACCCAGACACACAGCGGGTACACCATTCCCAGACATACAGCGGGTACACCATACCCCTACACACAGCGGATACACTGTACCCAGACACACAGCAGGTACACTGTACCCAGGCACACAGCGGGTACACTGTACCCAGACAGAGAGTGGATACAATGTACCCAGACATACAGCAGGGACACTGTACCCAGACAGAGAGTGTATACTCTCTACCCAGACACACAGCAGGTACACAGCACCCTGACACACAGCGGGTACACTGCACTCAGACACATAGTGGGTACACTGCACCCAGACACACAGGGGGTACAATGCAAATAGATACAGAGCGGGTACACAGCACCCAAAAACACAGTGGGTACACAGCACCCAGCAGGTACACAGCACCCAGACACAGTGCAGGTACACAGCACCCAGACACACAGCGGGTACACTGCACAAACACACACAGCGGATACACTGCACAAACACACACAGCGGGTACATAGCACCGAGACACACAGCTGGTGCACTGCACAAACACTCACAGGAGGTATACTGCACCCAGATACATAGCTGGTACACAGCACACAGACACACAGCAGGTACACTGTACCGAGACACACAGCGTGTACACTGCACACCGATACACAGTGTGTACACTGTACCCATACACACAGCAGGTACACTGCACTCAGACAGAGAGGGAGTACACTGCACTCAGACACACAGCGAGTACAGAACACTCAGACACACAGCGGGTACACTGCACCCAGACACATAGCGGGTACACTGTACACAGACACACAGCGGGTAAACACCACCCAGACACACAGCAGGTACACAGCACCCAGACACACAGCGGGTACACTGCAGAAACACTCACAGTAGTTATACAGCACCCAGTACACAGCGGGTACACTGCACAAACATGCACAGTGGGTACACAGCGCACAGATGCACAGCGGGAACACAGCACCCGGACACACAGGGGGTAGACTGCACTCAGACACACAGCGGGTACACTGCACTCAGACACACAGCGGGTACACTGCACTCAGACACACAGCGGGCACACTGCACTCAGACACACAGCGGGTACACTGCACTCAGACACACAGCGGGTACACAGCACCCAGACACACAGCGGGTACACAGCAGCGAGACACACAGCGAGTATACAGCACCCAAACACACAGCGGGTACACAGCACCCAGACACACAGCTGGTACACAGCACCCAGACATACAGCAGGTACACAGCACTGAGACACACAGCGAGTAATCAGCACCCAGACACACAATGGGTACACAGCACCCTGACACACAATGGGTACACAGCACCCAGACACGCAACGGGTACACAGCACCCAGAAACACAGCACCCAGACACACAGCGTGTACACAGCACCGAGACACACAGCGAGTACACAGCACCCAGACACACAGCGGGTACACAGCACCAAGACACACAGCGGGTACACAGCACCCAGACACACAGCGGGTGCACAGCCCTCAGACACACAGCAGGTACACATCACCGAGACACACAGCAGGTACACAGCACCCAGACACACAGTGGGTACACAGCACCCAGACACACAGCTGGTACACAGCACCCAGACACACAGCAGGTACACAGCACCCAGACACACAGTGAGGACACAGCACCCAGAAACACAGCGGGTACACTGCACCCAGACACATAGCGGGTACACTGTACACAGACACACAGCGGGTAAACACCACCCAGACACACAGCGGGTACACAGCACCCAGACACACAGCGGGTACACTGCAGAAACACTCACAGTAGTTATACAGCACCCAGACACACAGCGGGTACACTGCACAAACATGCACAGTGGGTACACAGCACACAGATGCACAGCGGGAACACAGCACCCGGACACACAGCGGGTAGACTGCACTCAGACACACAGCGGGTACACTGCACTCAGACACACAGCGGGCACACTGCACTCAGACACACAGTGGGTGCACAGCTCCCAGTCACACAGGGGGTACACAGCACCAAGACACACAGTGGGTACACAGCACCCAGACACACAGCGAGTACACTGCACAAACACACACAGCGGGTACACTGCACAAACACGCACAGCGGGTACACTGCACAAACACGCACAGCGGGTACACAGCCCCCAGACAAACAGTGGGTACACTGTACCCAGACACACAGCAGGTACTGTACCAAGACATACAGCGGGTACACTGCACTCAGACACACAGCGGGTACACAGCAACGAGACACACAGTGAGTACACAGCACCCAGACACACAGCGGGTACACAGCACCCAGACATACAGTAGGTACACAGCACCCAGACATACAGTAGGTACACAGCACCCAGACACACAGCCGGTACACAGAACCCAGACACACAGCCGGTACACAGCACGCAGCGGGTACACAGCACCCAGACACACAGCGGGTACACTGCACAAACACGCACAGCGGGTACACAGCACCCAGACAAACAGCGGGTACACTGTACCCAGACACACAGCGGGTACAACATTCCCAGACACACAGCGGGTACACCATTCCCAGACAGAGAGTGGATACAACGTACCCAGACACATAGCAGGGACACTGTACCCAGACAGAGAGTGGATACACTCTACGCAGACACACAGCAGGTACACAGCACCCTGACACACAGCGGGTACACTGCACTCAGACACACAGTTGGTACACTGCACCCAGACACACAGTGGGTACAATGCACACAGACACACAGCTGGTGCACAGCACCCAGACACAGAGAGGGTACATTGCACTCAGACAGACAGCGGGTACACAGCTCCCAGACACACAGTGGGTACACAGCACCCAGACACAAAGCGGGTACACTGCACAAACACGCACAGCGGGTACACAGAACCCAGACACACAGCGCGTACACTGTACCCAGACACACAGTGGGTACACTGCACCCAGACACACAGTGGGTACACTGTACCCAGACATACAGCGGGTACACTGTACCCAGACACACAGCGGGTACACTGTAACCAGACATATAGCAGGAACACCGTACGCATACACACAGCGGATACACTGTACCCAGACACACAGCAGGTACACTGTACCCAGACACACAGAAGGTACACTGTACCCAGACACACAGCGGGGACCCTGTACCCAGACAGAGAGTGGATACACTGTACCCAGAGACACAGCAGGTACACTGTACCCAGACACACAGCGGGTACACTGTACCGAGACACACAGCGGGGACCCTGTACCCAGACGGAGAGTGGATACACTGTACCCAGACACACAGCAGGTACACTGTACCCAGATACACAGCGGGTACACTGTACCCAGACAGAGAGTGGATACACTGCACCCAGAGACACAGCAGGTACACTGTACCCAGACACACAGCGGGTACACTGTACCCAGACACACAGCGGGTACACTGTACCCAGACAGAGAGTGGATACACTGTACCCAGAGACACAGCAGGTACACTGTACCCAGACACACAGCGGGTACACTGTACCCAGACACACAGCGGCGACCCTGTACCCAGACAGAGAGGGGATACACTGTACCCAGACACACAGCAGGTACACTGTACCCAGACACACAGCGGGTACACTGTACCCAGACAGTGGGTACACTGCACAAATATTCACAGCAGGTTCACTGCACACAGATACACATCGGGTACACAGCACCCAGACACACAGTGTGTACACTGCACCCAGACACACAGTGGGTACACTGCACACAGACACAGAGTGGGTACACAGCACCCAGACACACAGCGAGAACAGAGCACTCAGACACACAGTGTGTACACAGCACCCAGACACACAGCAGGTACACTGCACAAACACGCACAGCAGGTACACTGTACCCAGACACACAGCGGGTACACTGTACCCAGACACACAGCGGGGACCCTGTAAACAGACAGAGAGGGGATACACTGTACCCAGACACACAGCAGGTACACTGTACCCAGACACACAGCGGGTACACTGTACCCAGACAGAGAGTGGATATACTGTACCCAGAGACACAGCAGGTACACTGTACACAGACACACAGCGGGTACACTGTACCCAGACAGAGAGTGGATACACTGTACCCAGACACACTGCGGGTACACAGCACCCACACAGTGGATACACTGTACCCAGAGACACAGCGGGTACACAGCACCCAGACACACAGCAGGTAAACTATACACAGACAGTGGGTACACTGCACAAATAATCACAGCAGGTTCACTGCACACAGATACACATCGGGTACACAGCACCCAGACACACAGTGTGTACACTGCACCCAGACACACAGTGGGTACACTGCACACAGATACAGAGTGGGTACACAGCACCCAGACACACAGCGAGAACAGAGAACACTCAGACACACAGTGTGTACACAGCACCCAGACACACAGCGGATTCACAGCACCCAGACACACAGCAAGTACACAGCACCCAGGCACACAGCGGGTACACAGCACCCAGACACACAGAAGGTGCACAGTACCGAGACACACAGCGGATACACAGCACCCAGACACACAGCGGGTACACAGCACCCAGACACACAGCGGGTACACAGCACCCAGACACACAGCGGGTACACAGAACCCAGACACACAGCGGGTACACAGCACCCAGACACACAGCGGGTACACAGCACTCAGACACACAGCGGTACACAGCACCCAGACACACAGCGGGTACACTGCACAAACATGCACAGCGGGTACACTGCACAAACATGCACAGCGGGTACACAGCACTCAGACACACATCGGGTACACAGCACCCAGACACACAGCAGGTACACTGCACAAACACGCACAGCAGGTACACTGCACCCAGACACATAGTGGGTACACTGCACAAACACTCACAGTAGGTACACTGCACCCAGATACACAGCAGGTACACTGCACTCAGACACACAGCGGGCACACTGCACAAACACACACAGCAGGTACACTGCACAAACACGCACAGCGGGTACACTGCACAAACACGCACAGCGGGTACACAGCACCGAGGCACATAGCTTGTACACTGCACAAACACTCACTGGAGGTATACTGCACCTAGATACACAGCTGGTACACAGCACCCAGACACACAGCGGGTACACTGCACTCAGACACACAGCGGGTACACTGCACTCAGACACACAGCGGGTACACTGCACTCAGACACACAGCGGGTACACTGCACTCAGACAAACAGCGAGTACACTGCCCTCAGACACACAGCGGGTACAGAACACTCAGTCACACAGCGGGTACACTGTACGCAGACACACAGTGGGTAAACACCACCCAGACACACAGCGGGTACACAGCACCCAGACACACAGCGGGTACACAGCACCCAGACACACAGCAGGTACACAGCACCCAGACACACAGTGGGTACACAGCACCCAGACATACAGCAGGTACACAGCACTGAGACACACAGCGGGTACACTGCACTCAGACACTCAGCGGGTACACTGTACCCAGACACACAGCGGGTACATTGCGCACAGACAGTAGGTACACTGCACAAACAGTCACAGCAGGTACACTCAACACAGACACACAGTGAATATACAGCACCCAGACACACAGCGGGTACACAGCACCCAGACACACAGCGGGTACACAGCAGCCAGACACAGCGGGTAAACTGCACAAACACGCACAGTGGGTACACTGCACCCAGACACACAGCACGTACACTGCAGAAACACGCACAGTAGGTACACTGCACCCGGACACATAGCGGGTACACAGCTCCCAGACACACAGCGGGTACACAGCACCCAGACACACAGCAGGTAGACTGTACTCAGACACACAGCCGGAACACTGTACACAGACACACAGCGGGTACACTGTACACAGACAAACAGCAGGTACACTGTACACAGACACACAGCGGGTATACTGTACACAGACACACAGCGGGTATACTGTACCCAGACAGTGGGTACACTGTACCCAGACACACAGTGGGTACACCATTCCCAGACATACAGTGGGTACACCGTACCCATACACACAGCGGATACACTGTACCCAGACACACAGCAGGTACTGTACCCAGACACACAGCGGGTACACTGCACTCAGACACACAGCGGGTACACAGCTCCCAGTCACACAGGGGGTACACAGCACCAAGACACACAGCGGGTACACAGCACCCAGACACACAGCGAGTACACTGCACAAACACGCACAGCGGGTACACTGCACAAACACGCACAGCGGGTACACTGCACAAACACGCACAGCGGGTACACAGCCCCCAGACAAACAGTGGGTACACTGTACCCAGACACACAGCAGGTACTGTACCCAGACATACAGCGGGTACACTGCACTGAGACACACAGCGGGTACACAGCAACGAGACACACAGTGAGTACACAGCACCCAGACACACAGCGGGTACACAGCACCCAGACATACAGTAGGTACACAGCACCCAGACATACAGTAGGTACACAGCACCCAGACACACAGCCGGTACACAGAACCCAGACACACAGCCGGTACACAGCACGCAGCGGGTACACAGCACCCAGACACACAGCGGGTACACTGCACAAACACGCACAGCGGGTACACAGCACCCAGACAAACAGCGGGTACACTGTACCCAGACACACAGCGGGTACAACATTCCCAGACACACAGCGGGTACACCATTCCCAGACAGAGAGTGGATACAACGTACCCAGACACACAGCAGGGACACTGTACCCAGACAGAGAGTGGATACACTCTATGCAGACACACAGCAGGTACACAGCACCCTGACACACAGCGGGTACACTGCACTCAGACACACAGTTGGTACACTGCACCCAGACACACAGTGGGTACAATGCACACAGATACAGAGCGGGTACACAGCACGCAGACACACAGCTGGTGCACAGCACCCAGACACAGAGTGGGTACATTGCACTCAGACAGACAGCGGGTACACAGCTCCCAGACACACAGTGGGTACACAGCACCGAGACACAAAGCGGGTACACTGCACAAACACACACAGCGGGTACACAGCACCCAGACACACAGCGCGTACACTGTACCCAGACACACAGTGGGTACACTGCACCCAGACACACAGTGGGTACACTGTACCCAGACACACAGCGGGTACACTATACCCAGACACACAGTGGGTACACTGTACCCAGACATATAGCGGGAACACCGTACGCATACACACAGCGGATACACTGTACCCAGACATACAGCAGGTACACTGTACCCAGACACACAGAAGGTACACTGTACCCAGACACACAGCGGGGACCCTGTACCCAGACAGAGAGTGGATACACTGTACCCAGAGACACAGCAGGTACACTGTACCCAGACACACAGCGGGTACACTGTACCCAGACACACAGCGGGGACCCTGTACCCAGACGGAGAGTGGATACACTGTACCCAGACACACAGCGGGTACACTCTTCCCAGACACACAGCGGGTACACTGTACCCAGACAGAGAGTGGATACACTACCCAGAGACACAGCAGGTACACTGTACCCAGATACACAGCGGGTACACTGTACCCAGACAGAGAGTGGATACACTGTACCCAGAGACAGCAGGTACACTGTACCCAGACACACAGCGGGTACACTGTACCCAGACACACAGCGGGTACACTGTACCCAGACAGAGAGTGGATACACTGTACCCAGACACACAGCAGGTACACTGTACCCAGACACACAGTGGGTACACTGTAGCCAGACACACAGTGGGTACACTGTACCCAGACACACAGCAGGTACACCATTCCCAGACATACAGCGGGTACACCGTACGCATACACACAGCGGATACACTGTACCCAGACACACAGCAGGTACGGTACCCAGACACACAGGGGATACACTGTACCCAGACACACAGCAGGTACTGTACCCAGACACACAGCGGATACACTGTACCCAGACACACAGCAGGTACTGTACCCAGATACACAGCTGGTACACTGTACCCAGACACACAGCAGGCACACTGTACACAGACAGACAGTGGATACACTGTACCCAGACACACAGCAGGTACACTGCACACAGATACACAGCGGGTACACAGCACCCAGACACACAGTAGGTATACTGCACTCAGACACACAGTGGGTACACTGCACACAGACACACAGTGGGTACAATGCACACAGATACAGAGCGGGTACACAGCACCCAGACACACAGCTGGTACACAGCACCCAGACACACAGCGGGTACACTGCACTCAGACACACAGCAGGTGCACAGCTCCCAGTCACACAGCGGGTACACAGCACCGAGACACACAGCGAGTACACAGCACCCAGACACACAGCGGGTACACAGCACCCAGACACACAGCGAGTACACTGCACAAACACACACAGCGGGTACACAGCACCCAGACACACAGCGGGTACACAGCACCCAGACACACAGCGGGTTCACGGCACAAATACGCACAGCGGGTACACTGTACTCAGACACACTGCGTCAACACTATACCCAGACACACAGCAGGTACACAGAACCCAGACAGACAGCATGTACACTGCACACAGATACACAGCGGGTACACAGCACCCAGATACACAGCGGGTACACAGCAACCAGACAAACAGCAGGTACACTGCACTCAGACATACAGCGGGTACACTGCACTCAGACACACAGCGTGTACACAGCAACAAAACACACAGTGAGTACACAGCACCCAGACAGACAGCGGGTACAGAGCACCCAGACACACAGCGGGTACACAGCACCCAGACACACAGCCGGTACACAGCACCCAACGGGTACACAGCACCCAGACACACAGCGGGTACACTGTACAAACACGCACAGTGGGTACACTGCACAAGCACACACAGCAGGTACACAGCACCCAGACACACAGCGGGTACACAGCTCCCAGACACACAGCGGGTACACAGCACCCAGACACACAGCGGGTAGACTGTACTCAGACACACAGCGGGTACACTGTACACAGACACACAGCGGGTATACTGTACCCAGACAGTGGGTACACTGTACCCAGACACACTGTGGGTACACCATTCCCAGACATACAGTGGGTACACCGTACCCATACACACAGCGGATACACTGTACCCAGACACACAGCAGGTACTGTACCCAGACACACAGCGGGGACACAGCACCCAGACACACAGCTTGTACACAGCACCCAGACACACAGCGGGTACACTGCACTCAGACACACAGCGGGTACACAGCTCCCAGTCACACAGGGGGTACACAGCACCAAGACACACAGCGGGTACACAGCACCCAGACACACAGCGAGTACACTGCACAAACACGCACAGCGGGTACACTGCACAAACACGCACAGCGGGTACACAGCACCCAGACAAACAGCGGGTACACTGTACCCAGACACACAGCAGGTACTGTACCCAGACATACAGCAGGTACACTGCACTCAGACACACAGCGGGTACACAGCAACGAGACACACAGTGAGTACACAGCACCCAGACACACAGCGGGTACACAGCACCCAGACATACAGTAGGTACACAGCACCCAGACACACAGCCGGTACACAGAACCCAGACACACAGCCGGTACACAGCATGCAGCGGGTACACAGCACCCAGACACACAGCGGGTAAACTGTACCCAGACAGAGAGTGGATACAACGTACCCAGACACACAGCAGGTACACAGCACCATGACACACAGCGGGTACACTGCACTCAGACACACAGTTGGTACACTGCACCCAGACACACAGTGGGTACAATGCACACAGATACAGAGCGGGTACAAAGCACCCAGACACACAGCTGGTGCACAGCACCCAGACACAGAGTGGGTACATAGCACTCAGACACACAGCGGGTACACAGCTCCCAGACACACAGTGGGTACACAGCACCGAGACACACAGCGGGTACACTGCACAAACACGCACAGCGGGTACACAGCACCCAGACACACAGCGCGTACACTGTACCCAGACACACAGTGGGTACACTGCACCCAGACACACAGTGGGAACACTGTACCCAGACACACAGCAGGTACACTGTACCCAGACACACAGCAGGTACACTGTACCCAGACACACAGCGGGGACCCTGTACCCAGAGAGTGGATACACTGTACCCAGAGACACAGCAGGTACATTGTACCCAGACACACAGCGGGAACACTGTACCCAGACACACAGCGGGGACCCTGTACACAGACAGAGAGTCGATACACTGTACCCAGACACACAGCAGGTACACTGCAGTCAGACACACGAGTACACAGAACCCAGACACACAGCTGGTACACAGCACCCAGACACACAGCGGGTACACAGCACCCAGACACACAGCAGGTACACAGCACCCAGACACACAGCGGGTACACAGCACCCAGACACACAGCGGGTACACAGAACACAGACACACAGCCGGTACACAGCACCCAGAGGGTACACAGCACCCAGACACACAGCGGGTACACTGCACAAACACGCACAGCGGGTACACAGCACCCAGACAAACAGCGGGTACACTGTACCCAGACACACAGCGGGTACACCATTCCCAGACATACAGCGGGTACACCGTACCCATAAACACAGTGGATACACTGTACCCAGACACACAGCAGGTACTGTACCCAGACACACAGCGGGGACACAGTACCCAGACAGAGAGTGGATACAACGTACCCAGACGCACAGCAGGGACACTGTACCCAGACAGAGAGTGTATACACTCTAACCAGACACACAGCAGGTACACAGCACCCTGATACACAGCGGGTACACTGCACTCAGACACACAGTGGGTACACTGCACCCAGACACACAGTGGGTACAATGCACACAGATACAGAGCGGGTACACAGCACCCAGACACACAGCTGGTACACAGTACCCAGACACACAGTGGGTACATTGCACTCAGACACACAGCGGGTACACTGCACCCAGACACACAGTGGGTACACTGTACCCAGACACACAGTGGGTACACTGTACCCAGACACACAGCAGGTACACCATTCCCAGACATACAGCGGGTACACCGTACGCATACACACAGCGGATACACTGTACCCAGACACACAGCAGGTACGGTACCCAGACACACAGGGGATACACTGTACCCAGACACACAGCAGGTACTGTACTCAGACACACAGCGGATACACTGTACCCAGACACACAGCAGGTACTGTACCCAGATACACAGCTGGTACACTGTACCCAGACACACAGCGGGCACACTGTACCCAGACAGACAGTGGATACACTGTACCCAGACACACAGCAGGTACACTGCACACAGATACACAGCGGGTACACAGCACCCAGACACACAGTAGGTATACTGCACTCAGACACACAGTGGGTACACTGCACACAGACACACAGTTGGTACAATGCACACAGATACAGAGCGGGTACACAGCACCCAGACACACAGCTGGTACACAGCACCCAGACACACAGTGGGTACACTGCACTCAGACACACAGCAGGTGCACAGCTCCCAGTCACACAGTGGGTACACAGCACCGAGACACACAGCGAGTACACAGCACCCAGACACACAGCGGGTACACAGCACCCAGACACACAGCGAGTACACTGCACAAACACGCACAGCGGGTACACAGCACCCAGACACACAGCGGGTACACAGCACCCAGACACACAGCGGGTTCACGGCACAAATACGCACAGCGGGTACACTGTACTCAGACACACTGCGTCAACACTATACCCAGACACACAGCAGGTACACAGAACCCAGACAGACAGCGGGTACACTGCACAAACACTCACAGCATGTACACTGCACACAGATACACAGCGGGTACACAGCACCCAGATACACAGCGGGTACACAGCAACCAGACAAACAGCAGGTACACTGCACTCAGACATACAGCGGGTACACTGCACTCAGACACACAGCGTGTACACAGCAACGAAACACACAGTGAGTACACAGCACCCAGACAGACAGCGGGTACAGAGCACCCAGACACACAGCGGGTACACAGCACCCAGACACACAGCCGGTACACAGCACCCAACGAGTACACAGCAACCAAACACACAGCGGGTACACTGCACAAACACGCACAGCGGGTACACTGCACAAACACGCACAGCGGGTACACAGCACCCAGACACACAGCGGGTACACAGCTCCCAGACACACAGCGGGTACACAGCACCCAGACACACAGCGGGTAGACTGTACTCAGACACACAGCGGGTACACTGTACACAGACACACAGCGGGTATACTGTACCCAGACAGTGGGTACACTGTACCCAGACACACAGTGGGTACACCATTCCCAGACATACAGTGGGTACACCGTACCCATACACACAGCGGATACACTGTACCCAGACACACAGCAGGTAATGTACCCAGACACACAGCGGGGACACAGCACCCAGACACACAGCTGGTACACAGCACCTAGACACACAGCGGGTACACTGCACTCAGACACACAGTGGGTACACAGCTCCCAGTCACACAGGGGGTACACAGCACCAAGACACACAGCGGGTACACAGCACCCAGACACACAGCGAGTACACTGCACAAACACGCACAGCGGGTACACTGCACAAACACGCACAGCGGGTACACAGCACCCAGACAAACAGCGGGTACACTGTACCCAGACACACAGCAGGTACTGTACCCAGACATACAGCGGGTACACTGCACTCAGACACACAGCGGGTACACAGCAACGAGACACACAGTGAGTACACAGCACCCAGACACACAGCGGGTACACAGCACCCAGACATACAGTAGGTACACAGCACCCAGACACACAGCCGGTACACAGAACCCAGACACACAGCCGGTACACAGCATGCAGCGGGTACACAGCACCCAGACACACAGCGGGTACACTGTACCCAGACACACAGCGGGTACACCATTCCCAGACACACAGCGGGTAAACTGTACCCAGACAGAGAGTGGATACAACGTACCCAGACACACAGCAGGTACACAGCACCATGACACACAACGGGTACACTGCACTCAGACACACAGTTGGTACACTGCACCCAGACACACAGTGGGTACAATGCACACAGATACAGAGCGGGTACACAACACCCAGACACACAGCTGGTGCACAGCACCCAGACACAGAGTGGGTACATAGCACTCAGACACACAGCGGGTACACAGCTCCCAGACACACAGTGGGTACACAGCACCGAGACACACAGCGGGTACACTGCACAAACACGCACAGCGGGTACACAGCACCCAGACACACAGCAGGTACACTGTACCCAGACACACAGCAGGTACACTGTACCCAGACACACAGCGGGGACCCTGTACCCAGAGAGTGGATACACTGTACCCAGAGACACAGCAGGTACACTGTACCCAGACACACAGCGGGTACACTGTACCCAGACACACAGCGGGGACCCTGTACACAGACAGAGAGTCGATACACTGTACCCAGACACACAGCAGGTACACTGTACCCAGACACACAGCGGGTACACTGTACCCAGACAGAGAGTGGACACACTGTACCCAGAGACACAGCAGGTACAATGTACCCAGATACAAGGCGGGTACACTGTACCCAGACAGAGAGTGGATACACTGTACCCAGAGACACAGCAGGTACTCTGTACCCAGACACACAGCGGGTACACTGTACCCAGACACACAGCGGGTACACTGTACCCAGACAGAGAGTGGATACACTGTACCCAGAGACACAGCAGGTACACTGTACCCAGACACACAGCGGGTACACTGTACCCAGACACACAGCGGCGACCCTGTAAACAGACAGAGAGGGGATACACTGTACCCAGACACACAGCAGGTACACTGTACCCAGACACACAGCGGGTACACTGTACCCAGAGAGTGGATACACTGTACCCAGAGACACAGCAGGTACACTGTACCCAGACAGAGAGTGGATACACTGTACCCAGACACATAGCGGGTATACAGCATCCACACAGTGGATACACTGTACCCAGAGACACAGCGGGTACACAGCACCCAGACACACAGCAGGTAAACTATACACAGACAGTGGGTACACTGCACAAATAATCACAGCAGGTTCACTGCACACAGATACACATCGGGTACACAGCACCCAGACACACAGTGTGTACACTACACTCAGACACACAGTGGGTACACTGCACACAGACACAGAGTGGGTACACAGCACCCAGACACACAGTAGGTGCACAGTACCGAGACACACAGCAGATACACAGCACCCAGACACACAGCGGATTCACAGCACCCAGACACACAGCAAGTACACAGCACCCAGGCACACAGCGGGTACACAGCACCCAGACACACAGTAGGTGCACAGTACCGAGACACACAGCGGATACACAGCACCCAGACACACAGCGGGTACACAGCACCCAGACACACAGCGGATACACAGCACCCAGACACACAGCGGGTACACAGCACTCAGACACACAGCGGTACACAGCACCCAGACACACAGCGGGTACACTGCACAAAGACGCACAGCAGGTACACTGCACCCAGACACATAGTGGGTACACTGCACAAACACTCACAGTAGGTACACTGCACCCAGATACACAGCGGGTGCATAGCATGGAGACACACAGTGGGTACAGTGCACCCAGACACACAGCAGGTACACAGCATCGAGACACACAGCGGGTAAACAGCACCCAGACACACAGCACATAAACTGTACCCAGACACACAGCAGGTACACTGCACACAGACACACAGCGGGTACACTGCACAAACACTCACAGCAGGGACTCTGCAGATAGATGCAAAGTGGGTACACAGAACCCAGACACATAGCAGGTACACTGCACAAACACGCACAGTGGGTACACAGCACCCAGACACACAGCGCATACACTGTACCCAGATACACAGCAGGTACACAGCACCCAGACACACAGCTGGTACACAGCACCCAGACACACAGCGGGTACACAGCACCCAGACACACAGCAGGTACACAGCACCCAGACACACAGCGGGTACACAGAACCCAGACACACAGCGGGTACACAGCACCCAGACACACAGCCGGTACACAGCACCCAGTGGGTACACAGCACCCAGACACACAGCGGGTACACTGCACAAACACGCACAGCGGGTACACAGCACCCAGACAAACAGCGGGTAAACTGTACCTAGACACACAGCGGGTACACCATTCCCAGACATACAGCAGGTACACCGTACCCATACACACAGCGGGTACACTGTACCCAGACACACAGAGGGTACACTGTACCCAGACAGAGAGTGGATACAACGTACCCAGACGCACAGCAGGGACACTGTACCCAGACAGAGAGTGTATACACTCTACCCAGACACACGGCAGGTACACAGCACCCTGATACACAGCAGGTACACTGCACTCAGACACACAGTGGGTACACTGCACCAAGACACACAGTGGGTACAATGCACACAGATACAGAGCGGGTACACAGCACCCAGACACACAGCTGGTACACAGTACCCAGACACACAGTGGGTACATTGCACTCAGACACACAGCGGGTACACAGCTCCCAGAGACACAGTGGGTACACAGCACCGAGACACACAGCGGGTACACTGCACAAACACTCACAGCGGGTACACAGCACCCAGACACACAGCACGTACACTGTACCCAGAGACACAGCGGGTACACTGAACCCAGACACACAGTGGGTACACTGTACCCAGACACACAGAGGATACAGTGTACCCAGAGACACAGCAAGTACACTGTACCCAGACACACAGCGGGGACCCTGTACCCAGACAGAGAGGGGATACACTGTACCCAGACACACAGCAGGTACACTGTACCCAGACACACAGCGGGTACACTGTACCCAGACAGAGAGTGGAGACACTGTACCCAGACACACAGCGGGTACACTGTACCCAGACAGAGAGTGGATACACTGTACCCAGACACACAGCGGGTACACAGCACCCACACAGTGGATACACTGTACCCAGAGACACAGCGGGTACACAGCACCCAGACACACAGCAGGTAAACTATACACAGACAGTGGGTACACTGCACAAATAATCACAGCAGGTTCACTGCACACAGATACACATCGGGTACACAGCACCCAGACACACAGTGGGTACACTGCACCCAGACACACAGTGGGTACACTGCACCCAGACACACAGTGGGTACACTGCACACAGATACAGAGTGGGTACACAGCACCCAGACACACAGCGAGAACAGAGCACTCAGACACACAGTGTGTACACAGCACCCAGACACACAGCGGATTCACAGCACCCAGACACAGAGCAAGTACACAGCACCCAGGCACACAGCGGGTACACAGCACCCAGACACACAGTAGGTGCACAGTACCGAGACACACAGCGGATACACAGCACCCAGACACACAGCGGGTACACAGCACCCAGACACACAGCGGGTACACAGCACCCAGACACACAGCGGATACACAGCACCCAGACACACAGCGGGTACACAGCACTCAGACACACAGCGGATACACAGCACCCAGACACACAGCGGGTACACAGCACTCAGACACACAGCGGTTCACAGCACCCAGGCGCACAGCGGGTACACAGCACCCAGAGACACAGAAGGTGCACAGTACCGAGACACACAGCGGATACACAGCACCCAGACACACAGCGGGTACACAGCACCCAGACACACAGCGGGTACACAGCACCCAGACACACAGCGGGTACACAGCACAAACATGCACAGCGGGTACACTGCACAAACATGCACAGCGGGTACACAGCACTCAGACACACAGTTGGTACACAGCACCCAGACACACAGCAGGTACACTGCACAAACACGCACAGCAGGTACACTGCACCCAGACACATAGTGGGTACACTGCACAAACACTCACAGAAGGTACACTGCACCCAGATACACAGCGGGTGCACAGCATCGAGACACACAGTGGGTACAGTGCACCCAGACACACAGCAGGTACACGGCATCGAGACACAGAGCTGGTACACAGCACCCAGACACACAGCACATAAACAGTACCCAGACACACAGCAGGTACACTGCACACAGACACACAGCGGGTAGACTGCACAAACACTCACAGCAGGGACATTGCACATAGATACACAGTGGGTACACAGAACCCAGACACACAGCAGGTACACTGCACAAACACGCACAGTGGGTACACAGCACCCAGAAACACAGCGCATACACTGTACCCAGATACACAGCAGGTACACAGCACCCAGACACACAGTGGGTACACTGCACTCAGACACACAGCAGGTACACTGCAGTCAGACACACGAGTACACAGAACCCAGACACACAGCTGGTACACAGCACCCAGACACACAGCGGGTACACAGCACCCAGACACACAGCAGGTACACAGCACCCAGTCACACAGCGGGTACACAGCACCCAGACACACAGCGGGTACACAGAACACAGACACACAGCCGGTACACAGCACCCAGCGGGTACACAGCACCCAGACACACAGCGGGTACACTGCACAAACACGCACAGCGGGTACACAGCACCCAGACAAACAGCGGGTACACTGTACCCAGACACACAGCGGGTACACCATTCCCAGACATACAGCGGGTACACCGTACCCATACACACAGTGGATACACTGTACCCAGACACACAGCAGGTACTGTACCCAGACACACAGCAGGGACACTGTACCCAGACAGAGAGTGGATACAACGTACCCAGACACACAGCAGGGACACTGTACCCAGACAGAGAGTGTATACACTCTACCCAGACACACAGCAGGTACACAGCACCCTGATACACAGCGGGTACACTGCACTCAGACACACAGTGGGTACACTGCACCCAGACACACAGTGGGTACAATGCACACAGATACAGAGCGGGTACACAGCACCCAGACACACAGCGCATACACTGTACCCAGACACACAGTGGGTACATTGCACTCAGACACACAGCGGGTACACAGCTCCCAGACACACAGTGGGTACACAGCACCGAGACACACAGCGGGTACACTGTACCTAGACACACAGCGGGTACACCATTCCCAGACATACAGCGGGTACACCGTACCCATACACACAGCGGATACACTGTACCCAGGCACACAGAAGGTACACTGTACCCAGGCACACAGCGGGTACACTGTACCCAGACAGAGAATGGATACAATGTACCCAGACATACAGCAGGGACACTGTACCCAGACAGAGAGTGTATACACTCTACCCAGACACACAGCAGGTACACAGCACCCTGACACACAGCGGGTACACTGCACTCAGACACACAGTGGGTACACTGCACTCAGACACACAGTGGGTACACTGCACCCAGACACACAGGGGGTACAATGCAAACAGATACAGAGCGGGTACACAGCACCCAAACACACAGTGGGTACACAGCACCCAGCAGGTACACAGCAACCAGACACAGTGCAGGTACACAGCACCCAGACACACAGCGGGTACACTGCTCAAACACACACAGCGGATACACTGCACAAACACACACAGCGGGTACATAGCACCGAGACACACAGCTGGTGCACTGTACAAACACTCACAGGAGGTATACTGCACCCAGATACACAGCTGGTACACAGCACCCAGACACACAGCAGGTACACTGTACCCAGAATGAGAGTGGATACACTGTACCCAGACACACAGCAGGTACACTGTACCCAGACAGAGAGTGGATACACTGTACCCAGAGACACAGCAGGTACTCTGCACAATCACAGCAGGTACACTCAACACAGATACACAGCGGGTACACAGCACCGAGACACACAGCTGGTGCACTGCACAAACACTCACAGGAGGTATACTACACCCAGATACACAGCTGGTACACAGCACACAGACACACAGCAGGTACACTGTACCGAGACACACAGCGTGTACACTGCACACCGATACACAGCGTGTACACTGTACCCATACACACAGCAGGTACACTGCACTCAGACACAGAGGGAGTACACTGCACTCAGACACACAGTGAGTACAGAACACTCAGACACACAGCGGGTACACTGCACCCAGACACATAGCGGGTACACTGTACACAGACACACAGCGGGTAAACACCACCCAGACACACAACGGGTACACAGCACCCAGACACACAGCGGGTACACTGCAGAAACACTCACAGTAGTTATACAGCACCCAGACACACAGCGGGTACACTGCACAAACATGCACAGTGGGTACACAGCGCACAGATGCACAGCGGGTACACAGCACCCGGACACACAGCGGGTAGACTGCACTCAGACACACAGCAGGTACACTGTACCCAGACACACAGCAGGTACACTGTACCCAGACACACAGCGGGGACCCTGTACCCAGAGAGTGGATACACTGTACCCAGAGACACAGCAGGTACACTGTACCCAGACACACAGCGGGTACACTGTACCCAGACACACAGCGGGGACCCTGTACACAGACAGAGAGTCGATACACTGTACCCAGACACACAGCAGGTACACTGTACCCAGACACACAGCGGGTACACTGTACCCAGACAGAGAGTGGACACACTGTACCCAGAGACACAGCAGGTACAATGTACCCAGATACAAGGCGGGTACACTGTACCCAGACAGAGAGTGGATACACTGTACCCAGAGACACAGCAGGTACTCTGTACCCAGACACACAGCGGGTACACTGTACCCAGACACACAGCGGGTACACTGTACCCAGACAGAGAGTGGATACACTGTACCCAGAGACACAGCAGGTACACTGTACCCAGACACACAGCGGGTACACTGTACCCAGACACACAGCGGCGACCCTGTAAACAGACAGAGAGGGGATACACTGTACCCAGACACACAGCAGGTACACTGTACCCAGACACACAGCGGGTACACTGTACCCAGAGAGTGGATACACTGTACCCAGAGACACAGCAGGTACACTGTACCCAGACAGAGAGTGGATACACTGTACCCAGACACATAGCGGGTATACAGCATCCACACAGTGGATACACTGTACCCAGAGACACAGCGGGTACACAGCACCCAGACACACAGCAGGTAAACTATACACAGACAGTGGGTACACTGCACAAATAATCACAGCAGGTTCACTGCACACAGATACACATCGGGTACACAGCACCCAGACACACAGTGTGTACACTACACTCAGACACACAGTGGGTACACTGCACACAGACACAGAGTGGGTACACAGCACCCAGACACACAGTAGGTGCACAGTACCGAGACACACAGCAGATACACAGCACCCAGACACACAGCGGATTCACAGCACCCAGACACACAGCAAGTACACAGCACCCAGGCACACAGCGGGTACACAGCACCCAGACACACAGTAGGTGCACAGTACCGAGACACACAGCGGATACACAGCACCCAGACACACAGCGGGTACACAGCACCCAGACACACAGCGGATACACAGCACCCAGACACACAGCGGGTACACAGCACTCAGACACACAGCGGTACACAGCACCCAGACACACAGCGGGTACACTGCACAAAGACGCACAGCAGGTACACTGCACCCAGACACATAGTGGGTACACTGCACAAACACTCACAGTAGGTACACTGCACCCAGATACACAGCGGGTGCATAGCATGGAGACACACAGTGGGTACAGTGCACCCAGACACACAGCAGGTACACAGCATCGAGACACACAGCGGGTAAACAGCACCCAGACACACAGCACATAAACTGTACCCAGACACACAGCAGGTACACTGCACACAGACACACAGCGGGTACACTGCACAAACACTCACAGCAGGGACTCTGCAGATAGATGCAAAGTGGGTACACAGAACCCAGACACATAGCAGGTACACTGCACAAACACGCACAGTGGGTACACAGCACCCAGACACACAGCGCATACACTGTACCCAGATACACAGCAGGTACACAGCACCCAGACACACAGCTGGTACACAGCACCCAGACACACAGCGGGTACACAGCACCCAGACACACAGCAGGTACACAGCACCCAGACACACAGCGGGTACACAGAACCCAGACACACAGCGGGTACACAGCACCCAGACACACAGCCGGTACACAGCACCCAGTGGGTACACAGCACCCAGACACACAGCGGGTACACTGCACAAACACGCACAGCGGGTACACAGCACCCAGACAAACAGCGGGTAAACTGTACCTAGACACACAGCGGGTACACCATTCCCAGACATACAGCAGGTACACCGTACCCATACACACAGCGGGTACACTGTACCCAGACACACAGAGGGTACACTGTACCCAGACAGAGAGTGGATACAACGTACCCAGACGCACAGCAGGGACACTGTACCCAGACAGAGAGTGTATACACTCTACCCAGACACACGGCAGGTACACAGCACCCTGATACACAGCAGGTACACTGCACTCAGACACACAGTGGGTACACTGCACCAAGACACACAGTGGGTACAATGCACACAGATACAGAGCGGGTACACAGCACCCAGACACACAGCTGGTACACAGTACCCAGACACACAGTGGGTACATTGCACTCAGACACACAGCGGGTACACAGCTCCCAGACACACAGTGGGTACACAGCACCGAGACACACAGCGGGTACACTGCACAAACACTCACAGCGGGTACACAGCACCCAGACACACAGCACGTACACTGTACCCAGAGACACAGCGGGTACACTGAACCCAGACACACAGTGGGTACACTGTACCCAGACACACAGAGGATACAGTGTACCCAGAGACACAGCAAGTACACTGTACCCAGACACACAGCGGGGACCCTGTACCCAGACAGAGAGGGGATACACTGTACCCAGACACACAGCAGGTACACTGTACCCAGACACACAGCGGGTACACTGTACCCAGACAGAGAGTGGAGACACTGTACCCAGACACACAGCGGGTACACTGTACCCAGACAGAGAGTGGATACACTGTACCCAGACACACAGCGGGTACACAGCACCCACACAGTGGATACACTGTACCCAGAGACACAGCGGGTACACAGCACCCAGACACACAGCAGGTAAACTATACACAGACAGTGGGTACACTGCACAAATAATCACAGCAGGTTCACTGCACACAGATACACATCGGGTACACAGCACCCAGACACACAGTGGGTACACTGCACCCAGACACACAGTGGGTACACTGCACACAGATACAGAGTGGGTACACAGCACCCAGACACACAGCGAGAACAGAGCACTCAGACACACAGTGTGTACACAGCACCCAGACACACAGCGGATTCACAGCACCCAGACACAGAGCAAGTACACAGCACCCAGGCACACAGCGGGTACACAGCACCCAGACACACAGTAGGTGCACAGTACCGAGACACACAGCGGATACACAGCACCCAGACACACAGCGGGTACACAGCACCCAGACACACAGCGGGTACACAGCACCCAGACACACAGCGGATACACAGCACCCAGACACACAGCGGGTACACAGCACTCAGACACACAGCGGATACACAGCACCCAGACACACAGCGGGTACACAGCACTCAGACACACAGCGGTTCACAGCACCCAGGCGCACAGCGGGTACACAGCACCCAGAGACACAGAAGGTGCACAGTACCGAGACACACAGCGGATACACAGCACCCAGACACACAGCGGGTACACAGCACCCAGACACACAGCGGGTACACAGCACCCAGACACACAGCGGGTACACAGCACAAACATGCACAGCGGGTACACTGCACAAACATGCACAGCGGGTACACAGCACTCAGACACACAGTTGGTACACAGCACCCAGACACACAGCAGGTACACTGCACAAACACGCACAGCAGGTACACTGCACCCAGACACATAGTGGGTACACTGCACAAACACTCACAGAAGGTACACTGCACCCAGATACACAGCGGGTGCACAGCATCGAGACACACAGTGGGTACAGTGCACCCAGACACACAGCAGGTACACGGCATCGAGACACAGAGCTGGTACACAGCACCCAGACACACAGCACATAAACAGTACCCAGACACACAGCAGGTACACTGCACACAGACACACAGCGGGTAGACTGCACAAACACTCACAGCAGGGACATTGCACATAGATACACAGTGGGTACACAGAACCCAGACACACAGCAGGTACACTGCACAAACACGCACAGTGGGTACACAGCACCCAGAAACACAGCGCATACACTGTACCCAGATACACAGCAGGTACACAGCACCCAGACACACAGTGGGTACACTGCACTCAGACACACAGCAGGTACACTGCAGTCAGACACACGAGTACACAGAACCCAGACACACAGCTGGTACACAGCACCCAGACACACAGCGGGTACACAGCACCCAGACACACAGCAGGTACACAGCACCCAGTCACACAGCGGGTACACAGCACCCAGACACAAAGCGGGTACACAGAACACAGACACACAGCCGGTACACAGCACCCAGCGGGTACACAGCACCCAGACACACAGCGGGTACACTGCACAAACACGCACAGCGGGTACACAGCACCCAGACAAACAGCGGGTACACTGTACCCAGACACACAGCGGGTACACCATTCCCAGACATACAGCGGGTACACCGTACCCATACACACAGTGGATACACTGTACCCAGACACACAGCAGGTACTGTACCCAGACACACAGCAGGGACACTGTACCCAGACAGAGAGTGGATACAACGTACCCAGACACACAGCAGGGACACTGTACCCAGACAGAGAGTGTATACACTCTACCCAGACACACAGCAGGTACACAGCACCCTGATACACAGCGGGTACACTGCACTCAGACACACAGTGGGTACACTGCACCCAGACACACAGTGGGTACAATGCACACAGATACAGAGCGGGTACACAGCACCCAGACACACAGCGCATACACTGTACCCAGACACACAGTGGGTACATTGCACTCAGACACACAGCGGGTACACAGCTCCCAGACACACAGTGGGTACACAGCACCGAGACACACAGCGGGTACACTGTACCTAGACACACAGCGGGTACACCATTCCCAGACATACAGCGGGTACACCGTACCCATACACACAGCGGATACACTGTACCCAGGCACACAGAAGGTACACTGTACCCAGGCACACAGCGGGTACACTGTACCCAGACAGAGAATGGATACAATGTACCCAGACATACAGCAGGGACACTGTACCCAGACAGAGAGTGTATACACTCTACCCAGACACACAGCAGGTACACAGCACCCTGACACACAGCGGGTACACTGCACTCAGACACACAGTGGGTACACTGCACCCAGACACACAGGGGGTACAATGCAAACAGATACAGAGCGGGTACACAGCACCCAAACACACAGTGGGTACACAGCACCCAGCAGGTACACAGCAACCAGACACAGTGCAGGTACACAGCACCCAGACACACAGCGGGTACACTGCTCAAACACACACAGCGGATACACTGCACAAACACACACAGCGGGTACATAGCACCGAGACACACAGCTGGTGCACTGTACAAACACTCACAGGAGGTATACTGCACCCAGATACACAGCTGGTACACAGCACCCAGACACACAGCAGGTACACTGTACCCAGACAGAGAGTGGATACACTGTACCCAGAGACACAGCAGGTACTCTGCACAATCACAGCAGGTACACTCAACACAGATACACAGCGGGTACACAGCACCGAGACACACAGCTGGTGCACTGCACAAACACTCACAGGAGGTATACTACACCCAGATACACAGCTGGTACACAGCACACAGACACACAGCAGGTACACTGTACCGAGACACACAGCGTGTACACTGCACACCGATACACAGCGTGTACACTGTACCCATACACACAGCAGGTACACTGCACTCAGACACAGAGGGAGTACACTGCACTCAGACACACAGTGAGTACAGAACACTCAGACACACAGCGGGTACACTGCACCCAGACACATAGCGGGTACACTGTACACAGACACACAGCGGGTAAACACCACCCAGACACACAGCGGGTACACAGCACCCAGACACACAGCGGGTACACTGCAGAAACACTCACAGTAGTTATACAGCACCCAGACACACAGCGGGTACACTGCACAAACATGCACAGTGGGTACACAGCGCACAGATGCACAGCGGGTACACAGCACCCGGACACACAGCGGGTAGACTGCACTCAGACACACAGCGAGTCCACAGCACCAAGACACACAGCGGGTACACAGCACCCAGACACACAGTGGGTGCACAGCCCCCAGACACACAGCAGGTACACATCACCGAGACACACAGCGGGTACACAGCACCCAGACACACAGCGGGTACACAGCACCCAGACACGCAGCGGGTACACAGCACCCAGACACACAGCTGGTACACAGCACCCAGACACACAGCAGGTACACAGCACCCAGACACACAGCAGGTACACAGCACCCAGACACACAGTGAGGACACAGCACCCAGAAACACTGCACCCAGACACACAGCGGGTACACTGCACCCAGACACACAGCGGGTACCCAGCACCCACACAGCGGGTACACAGCACCCAAACACACAGTGGGTACACAGCACCCAGCAGGTACACAGCACCCAGACACAGTGGAGGTACACAGCACCCAGACGCACTGCACAAACACTCACATGGAGGTATACTGCACCCAGATACACAGCTGGTACACAGCACACAGACACACAGCAGGTACACTGTACACAGACACACAGCGGGTAAACACCACACAGACACACAGCGGGTACACAGCACCCAGACACACAGCGGGTACACTGTACCCAGACACACAGCGGGTAGACTGTACCCAGACACACAGCTGGTACACTGCACAAACACGCACAGCGGGTACACAGCACCGAGACACACAGCGGGTACACTGCAGAAACACTCACAGTAGTTATACTGCACCCAGATACACAGCGGGTACACTGCACAAAGGCTTGGCCTAAATGGCCAAGTGGTTATGGTACTGGGTTTGTAACCCCAAGATCAAGAGTTCAAATCTCACAATGGGAAACAAGTAACTTCATCTGAAACGGATGGAAACGGGTTTGTACTCGAAAGAGTTACACTGCACAAACATGCACAGTGGGTACACAGCGCACAGATGCAAAGCGGGTAAACAGCACCCGGACACACAGCGGGTAGACTGCACTCAGACACACAGCGGGTAGACTGCACTCAGACACACAGCGGGTACACAGCATCCAGACACACAGCAGGTACACAGCACCCAGACACACAGCGGGTACACTGCACAAACATGCACAGTGGGTACACAGCGCACAGATGCAAAGCGGGTAAACAGCACCCGGACACACAGCGGGTAGACTGCACTCAGACACACAGCGGGTAGACTGCACTCAGACACACAGCGGGTACACAGCATCCAGACACACAGCAGGTACACAGCACCCAGACACACAGCTGGTACACAGCACCCAGACATACAGCAGGTACACAGCACTGAGACACACAGCGAGTAATCAGCACCCAGACACACAATGGGTACACAGCACCCAGACACACAGCGGGTACACAGCACCCAGACACACAGCGGGTACACAGCACCCAGACACACAGCAGGTACACAGCACCCAGACACACAGCGGGTACACAGCACCCAGACACACAGCGGGTACACAGCACCCAGACATACAGCGGGTACACAGCACTGAGACACACAGCGGGTACACTGCACTCAGACACACAGCGGGTACACAGCAGCGAGACACACAGCGGGTACACAGCACCCAGACATACAGCAGGTACACAGCACTGAGACACACAGCGAGTAATCAGCACCCAGACACACAACGGGTACACAGCTCCCAGAAACAAAGCACCCAGACACACAGCGTGTACACAGCACCGAAACACACAGCGGGTGCACAGCACCCAGACACACAGTGGGTACACAGCACCCAGACACACAGCGGGTACACTGCACTCAGACACACAGCGGGTACACTGCACTCAGACAAACAGCGAGTACACTGCCCTCAGACACACAGCGGGTACACTGTGCGCAGACACACAGCTGGTAAACACCACCCAGACACACAGCGGGTACACAGCACCCAAACACACAGCGGGTACACAGCACCCAGACACACATCGGGTACACAGCACCCAGACACACAGCGAGTACACAGCACCAGACACACAGCGGGTACACTGTATCCAGACACACAGCAGGTACACTGCACTAAGACACACAGCGGATACACTGCACTCAGACACATAGCGGGTACACTGCACAAACACTCACAGTAGGTACAGTGCACGCAGACACACAGGGGGTACACTGCACCCAGACACACAGCGGGTACACAGCACCCAGACACACAGTGGGTACACAGCACCCAGACACACAGCGGGTACACAGCACCCACACAGCGGGTACACAGCACCCAAACACACAGTGGGTACACAGCACCCAAACACACAGCAGGTACACAGCACCCAGACACACAGCGGGTACACTGCACAAACACACACAGCGGGTACACTGCACAAACACGCACAGCGGGTACACAGCACCGAGACACACAGCTTGTACACTGCACAAACAATCACAGGAGGTATACTGCACCTAGATACACAGCTGGTACACAGCACCCAGACAAACAGCGGGTACAATGCACTCAGACAAACAGCGGGTACAGAACACTCAGTCACACAGCGGGTACACTGTACGCAGACACACAGCGGGTAAACACCACCCAGACACACAGCGGGTACACAGCACCCAGACACACAGTGGGTAGACTGTACCCAGACACACAGCGGGTAGACTGTACCCAGACACACAGCGGGTAGACTGTACTTAGACACACAGCGGGTAGACTGTACGCAGACACACAGCGGGTACACTGTACCCAGACAGAGTGGATACACTGTACCCAGAGACACAGCAGGTACATTGCACCCAGACAGTAGGTACACTGCACAAACAGTCACAGCAGGTACACTCAACACAGACACACAGCGAATATACAGCACCCAGACACACAGCGGGTACACAGTACCCAGACACACAGAGGGTACACAGCACCCAGACACAGCAGGTACACTGCACAAACACGCACAGTGGGTACACTGCACCCAGACACACAGCGCGTACACTGCAGAAACACGCACAGTAGGTACACTGCACCCGGACACACAGCGGGTACACAGCACCCAGACACACAACGGGTACACTGTGCACAGACACACAGCGGGTATACTGTACCCAGACAGTGGGTACACTGTACCCAGACACACGGTGGGCACACCATTCCCAGACATACAGTGGGTACACCGTACCCATACACACAGCGGATACACTGTACCCAGACACACAGCAGGTACTGTACCCAGACACACAGCGGGTACACAGCACCCAGACACACAGCTGGTACACAGCACCCAGACACACAGCGGGTACATTGCACTCAGACACACAGCGGGTACACAGCTCCCAGTCACACAGGGGGTACACAGCACCCAGACACACAGCGCGTAAACTGCAGAAACACGCACAGTAGCTACACTGCACCCGGACACACAGCGGGTACACAGCACCCAGACACACAGCGGGTACACAGCACCCAGACACACAGCGGGTACACAGCACCCAGACACACAGCGGGTAGACTGTACTCAGACACACAGCGGGTACACTGTACACAGACACACAGCGGGTATACTGTACCCAGACAGTGGGTACACTGCACCCAGACACACGGTGGGCACACCATTCCCAGACATACAGTGGGTACACCGTACCCATACACACAGCGGATACACTGTACCCAGACACACAGCAGGTACTGTACCCAGACACACAGCGGGTACACAGCACCCAGACACACAGCTGGTACACAGCACCCAGACACACAGCGGGTACATTGCACTCAGACACACAGCGGGTACACAGCTCCCAGTCACACAGGGGGTACACAGCACCGAGACACACAGCGGGTACACAGCACCCAGACACACAGCGAGTACACTGCACAAACACTCACAGCGGGTACACTGCACAAACACGCACAGCGGGTACACAGCACCCAGACAAAAAAAGGGTACACTGTACCCAGACACACAGCAGGTACTGTACCCAGACATACAGCGGATACACTGCACTCAGACACACAGCGGGTACACAGCAACGAGACACACAGTGAGTACACAGCACCCAGACACACAGCGGGTACACAGCACCCAGACATACAGTGGGTACACAGCACCGAGACACACAGCCGGTACACAGAACCCAGACACACAGCAGGTACACAGCACCCAGCGGGTACACAGCACCCAGACACACAGCGCGTACACTGCACAAACACGCACAGCGGGTACACAGCACCCAGACAAACAGCGGGTACTCTGTACCCAGACACACAGCGGGTACACCATTGCCAGACACACAGCGGGTACACTGTACCCAGACAGAGAGTGGATACAACGTACCCAGACACACAGCAGGGACACTGTACCCAGACAGAGAGTGTATACACTCTACCCAGACACACAGCAGGTACACAGCACCATGACACACAGCGGGTACACTGCACTCAGACACACAGTTGGTACACTGCACCCAGACACACAGTGGGTACAATGCACACAGATACAGAGTGGGTACACAGCACCCAGACACACAGCTGGTGCACAGCACCCGGACACAGAGTGGGTACATTGCACTCAGTCACACAGCGGGTACACAGCTCCCAGACACACAGTGGGTACACAGCACCGAGACACACAGCGGGTACACTGCACAAACACGCACAGCGGGTACACAGCACCCAGACACACAGCGCGTACACTGTACCCAGACACACAGTGGGTACACTGCACCCAGACACACAGTGGGTACACTGTACCCAGACACAAAGCGGGTACACTGTACCCAGACACACAGTGGGTGCACCATTCCCAGACATACAGCGGGTAAACCGTATGCATACACAAAGCGGATACACTGTACCCAGAAACAAAGCAGGTACACTGTACCCAGACACACAGCGGGGACCCTGTACCAGACACAAAGCGGGTACACTGTACCCAGACACACAGAAGGGACCCTGTACCCAGACAGAGAGTGGATACACTGTACCCAGACAAACAGCAGGTACACTGTACCCAGACACACAGCGGGTACACTGTACCCAGACACACTGAGGGTACACTGTACCCAGACAGAGAGTGGATACACTGTACCCAGAGACACAGCAGGTACACTGTACCCAGACACACAGCGGGTACACTGTACCCAGACATACAGCGGGGACCCTGTACCCAGAATGAGAGTGGATACACTGTACCCAGAGACACAGCAGGTACACTGTACCCAGACACACAGCGGGTACAATGTACCCAGACAGAGAGTGGATACACTGTACCCAGAGACTCAGCAGGTACACTGTACCCAGATACACAGCGGGTACACTGTACCCAGACAGAGAGTGGATACACTGTACCCAGAGACACAGCAGGTACACTGTACCCAGACACACAGCGGGTACACTGTACCCAGACACACAGCGGGTACACTGTACGCAGACAGAGAGTGGATACACTGTACCCAGAGACACAGCAGGTACACTGTACCCAGACACACAGCGGGGACCCTGTACCCAGACAGAGAGGGCATACACTGTACCCAGACACACAGCAGGTACACTGTACCCAGACACACAGCGGGTACACTGTACCCAGACAGAGAGTGGATACACTGTACCCAGACACACAGCGGGTACACTGTACCCAGACAGAGAGTGGATACACTGTACCCAGAGACACAGCAGGTACACTGTACCCAGACACACAGCGGGTACACTGTACCCAGACAGAGAGTGGATACACTGTACCCGGAGACACAGCAGGTACACTGTACCCAGACAAACAGCGGGTACACTGTACCCAGACAGAGAGTGGATACACTGTACCCAGACACACAGCGGGTACACAGCACCCACACAGTGGATACACTGTACCCAGAGACACAGCGGGTACACAGCACCCAGACACACAGCAGGTAAACTATACACAGACAGTGGGTACACTGCACAAATAATCACAGCAGGTTCACTGCACACAGATACACATCGGGTACACAGCACCCAGACACACAGTGTGTACACAGCACCCAGACACACAGCGGGTACACTGCACTCAGACACACAGCGGGTACACAGCTCCCAGACACACAGGGGATACACAGCATCGAGACACACAGCGGGTACACAGCACCGAGACACACAGCGGGTACACTGCACAAACACGCACAGCGGGTACACAGCACCCAGACACACAGCGCGTACACTGTACCCAGACACACAGTGGGTACACTGCACCCAGACACACAGTGGGTACACTGTACCCAGACACACAGCGGGTACACTGTACCCAGACACACAGTGGGTGCACCATTCCCAGACATACAGCGGGTAAACCGTATGCATACACACAGCGGATACACTGTACCCAGAAACACAGCAGGTACACTGTACCCAGACACACAGCGGGGACCCTGTAACCAGACACAAAGCGGGTACACTGTACCCAGACACACAGCAGGGACCCTGTACCGAGACAGAGAGTGGATACACTGTACCCAGACACACTGCAGGTACACTGTACCCAGACACACAGCGGGTACACTGTACCCAGACAGAGAGTGGATACACTGTACCCAGAGACACAGCAGGTACACTGTACCCAGACACACAGCGGGTACACTGTACCCAGACGTACAGCGGGGACCCTGTACCCAGACAGAGAGTGGATACACTGTACCCAGAGACACAGCAGGTACACTGTACCCAGACACACAGCGGGTACACTGTACCCAGACAGAGAGTGGATACACTTTACCCAGAGACACAGCAGGTACACTGTACCCAGAAACACAGCGGGTACACTGTACCCAGACACACAGCGGGTACACTGTACCCAGACACACAGCGGGTACACTGTACCCAGACAGAGAGTGGATACACTGTACCCAGAGACACAGCAGGTACACTGTACCCAGACACACAGCGGGGACCCTGTACCCAGACAGAGAGGGCATACACTGTACCCAGACACACAGCAGGTACACTGTACCCAGACACACAGCGGGTACACTGTACCCAGACACACAGCGGGTACACTGTACCCAGACAGAGAGTGGATTCACTGTACCCAGAGACACAGCAGGTACACTGTACCCAGACACACAGCGGGTACACTGTACCCAGACAGAGAGTGGATACACTGTACCCAGACACACAGCGGGTACACTGTACCCAGACAGAGAGTGGATACACTGTACCCAGAGATACAGCAGGTACACAGCACCCAGGCACACAGCGGGTACACAGCATCCAGACACACAGTAGGTGCACAGTACCGAGACACACAGCGGATACACAGCACCCAGACACACAGCGGATACACAGCACCCAGACACACAGCGGGTACACAGCACTCAGACACACAGCGGTACACAGCACCCAGACACACAGCAGGTACACAGCACTAAGACACACAGTGGGTACACAGCACCCAGACACACAGCAGGTACACTGCACAAACACGCACATCAGGTACACTGCACCCAGACACATTGTGGGTACACTGCACAAACACTCACAGTAGGTACACTGCACCCAGACACACAGGGGGTACACTGCACCCAGACACACAGCGGGTACACAGCACCCAGACACACAGTGGGTACACAGCACCCAGACACACAGCGGGTACACAGCACCCACACAGCAGGTACACAGCACCCAAACACACAGTGGGTACACAGCACCCAAACACACAGCAGGTACACAGCACCCAGACACACAGCGGGTACACTGCACAAACACACACAGCGGGTACACTGCACAAACATGCACAGCGGGTACACAGCACCGAGACACACAGCTTGTACACTGCACAAACACTCACAGGAGGTATACTGCACATAGATACACAGCGGGTACACAGCACCCAGACACACAGCGGGTACACAGCACCCAGACACACAGCGGATACACAGCACCCAGACACACAGCAGGTACACAGCACTCAGACACACAGTGGGTACACAGCACCCAGACACACAGCGGGTACACAGCACCCAGACACACAGCAGGTACACTGCACAAACACGCACAGCAGGTACACTGCACCCAGACACATAGTGGGTACACTGCACAAACACTCACAGTAGGTACACTGCACCCAGACACACAGGGGGTACACTGCACCCAGACACACAGCGGGTACACAGCACCCAGACACACAGCGGGTACACAGCACCCAGACACACAGTGGGTACACAGCACCCAGACACACAGCAGGTACACAGCACCCACACAGCGGGTACACAGCACCCAAACACACAGTGGGTACACAGCACCCAAACACACAGCAGGTACACAGCACCCAGACACACAGCGGGTACACTGCACAAACACACACAGCGGGTACACTGCACAAACACGCACAGCGGGTACACAGCACCGAGACACACAGCTTGTACACTGCACAAACACTCACAGGAGGTATACTGCACCTAGATACACAGCTGGTGCACAGCACCCAGATACACAGCGGGTACACTGCACTCAGACAAACAGCGAGTACACTGCCCTCAGACACACAGCGGGTACAGAACACTCAGTCACACAGCGGGTACACTGTACACAGACACACAGCGGGTAAACACCACCCAGACACACAGCGGGTACACAGCACCCAGACACACAGCGGGTACACAGCACCCTGACACACAGCGGGTACACAGCACCCAGACACACAGCGGGTACACTGTACCCAGACACACAGCGGGTAGACTGTACCCAGACACACAGCGGGTAGACTGTACTTAGACACACAGCGGGTACACTGTACGCAGACACAAAGCGGGTACACTGTACCCAGACAGAGAGTGGATACACTGTACCCAGAGACACAGCAGGTACATTGCACCCAGACAGTAGGTACACTACAAAAACAGTCACAGCAGGTACACTCAACACAGACACACAGCGAATATACAGCACCCAGACACACAGCGGGTACACAGCACCTAGACACACAGAGGGTACACAGCACCCAGACACAGCGGGTACACTGCACAAACACGCACAGTGGTTACACTGCACCCAGACACACAGCGCATACACTGCAGAAACACGCACAGTGGTTACACTGCACCCAGACACACAGCGCGTACACTGCAGAAACACGCACAGTAGGTACACTGCACCCGGACACACAGCGGGTACACAGCACCCAGACACACAGCGGGTACACAGCACCCAGACACACAGCGGGTAGACTGTACTCAGACACACAGCGGGTACACTGTACACAGACACACAGCGGGTATACTGTACCCAGACACAAAGCGGGTACACTGCAACCAGACACACGGTGGGCACACCATTCCCAGACATACAGTGGGTACACCGTACCCATACACACAGCGGATACACTGTACCCAGACACACAGCAGGTACTGTACCCAGACACAAGCGGGTACACAGCACCCAGACACACAGCTGGTACACAGCACCCAGACACACAGCGGGTACACAGCTCCCAGTCACACAGGGGGTACACAGCACCGAGACACACAGCGAGTACACTGCACAAACACTCACAGCGGGTACACTGCACAAACACGCACAGCGTACCCATACACACAGCGGATACACTGTACCCAGACACACAGCAGGTACTGTACCCAGACAAGCAGCGGGTACACTGTACCCAGACACACAGCAGGTACTGTACCCAGACATACAGCGGATACACTGCACTCAGACACACAGCGGGTACACAGCAACGAGACACACAGTGAGTACACAGCACCCAGACACACAGCGGGTACACAGCACCCAGACATACAGTGGGTACACAGCACCCAGACACACAGCCGGTACACAGAACCCAGACACACAGCCGGTACACAGCACCCAGCGGGTACACAGCACCCAGACACACAGCGGGTACACTGCACAAACATGCACAGCGGGTACACAGCACCCAGACAAACAGCGGGTACACTGTACCCAGACACACAGCGGGTACACCATTCCCAGACACACAGCGGGTACACTGTACCCAGACAGAGAGTGGATACAATGTACCCAGACACACAGCAGGGACACTGTACCCAGACAGAGAGTGTATACACTCTACCCAGACACACAGCAGGTACACAGCACCATGACACACAGCGGGTACACTGCACTCAGACACACAGTTGGTACACTGCACCCAGACACACAGTGGGTACAATGCACACAGATACAGAGCGGGTACACAGCACCCAGACACAAAGCTGGTGCACAGCACCCAGACACACAGCGGGTACACTGCACTCAGACACACAGCGGGTACACAGCTCCCAGTCACACAGGGGGTACACAGCACCGAGACACACAGCGGGTACACAGCACCCAGACACACAGCGAGTACACTGCACAAACACTCACAGCGGGTACACTGCACAAACACACACAGCGGGTACACAGCACCCAGACAAGCAGCGGGTACACTGTACCCAGACACACAGCAGGTACTGTACCCAGACATACAGCGGATACACTGCACTCAGACACACAGCGGGTACACAGCAACGAGACACACAGTGAGTACACAGCACCCAGACACACAGCGGGTACACAGCACCCAGACATACAGTGGGTACACAGCACCCAGACACACAGCCGGTACACAGAACCCAGACACACAGCCGGTACACAGCACGCAGCGGGTACACAGCACCCAGACACACAGCGGGTACACTGCACAAACACGCACAGCGGGTACACAGCACCCAGACAAACAGCGGGTACACTGTACCCAGACACACAGCGGGTACACCATTCCCAGACACACAGCGGGTACACTGTACCCAGACAGAGAGTGGATACAATGTACCCAGACACACAGCAGGGACACTGTACCCAGACAGAGAGTGTATACACTCTACCCAGACACACAGCAGGTACACAGCACCCTGACACACAGCGGGTACACTGCACTCAGACACACAGTTGGTACACTGCACCCAGACACACAGTGGGTACAATGCACACAGATACAGAGCGGGTACACAGCACCCAGACACAAAGCTGGTGCACAGCACCCAGACACAGAGTGGGTACATTGCACTCAGACACAGAGCGGATACACAGCTCCCAGACACACAGTGGGTACACAGCACCGAGACACACAGCGGGTACACTGCACAAACACGCACAGCGGGTACACAGCACCCAGACACACAGCGGGTACACTGTACCCAGACACACAGTGGGTGCACCATTCCCAGACATACAGCGGGTAAACCGTACGCATACACACAGCGGATACACTGTACCCAGAAACACAGCAGGTACACTGTACCCAGACACACAGCAGGTACACTGTACCCAGACACACAGCGGGGACCCTGTACCCAGACACAAAGCGGGTACACTGTACCCAGACACACAGCGGGGACCCTGTACCCAGACAGAGAGTGGATACACTGTACCCAGACACACAGCAGGTACACTGTACCCAGACACACAGCGGGTACTCTGTACCCAGACAGAGAGTGGATACACTGTACCCAGACACACAGCAGGTACACTGTACCCAGATACACAGCGGGTACACTGTACCCAGACAGAGAGTGGATACACTGTACCCAGAGACACAGCAGGTACACTGTACCCAGACACACAGCGGGTACACTGTACCCAGACACACAGCGGGTACACTGTACCCAGACACACAGCGGGTACACTGTACCCAGACACACAGCAGGTACACTGTACCCAGACACACAGCGGGTACACTGTACCCAGACACACAGCGGGGACCCTGTACACAGAAAGAGAGGGCATACACTGTACCCAGACACACAGCAGGTACACTGTACCCAGACACACAGCGGGTACACTGTACCCAAACAGCACCCAGACACACAGCGGGTACACAGCACCCAGACACACAGCTGGTACACAGCACCCAGATGCACAACGGGTGCACAGCACCCAGACACACAGTGGGTACACAGCACCCAGACACACAGCGGGTACACAGCACCCAGACACACAGCGAGTACACAGCACCCAGACACACAGCTAGTACACAGCACCCAGACACACAGCGAGTACACAGCACCAAGACACACAGCTGGTACACAGCACCCAGACAAACAGCGGGTGCACAGCACCGAGACACGCAGTAGGTACACAGTACCGAGACACACAGCGGATACACAGCACCCAGACACACAGCGGGTACACAGCACCCAGACACACAGCGGGTACACAGCACCCAGACACACAGCGGGTACACAGCACCTAGACACACAGCGGGTGCACAGCACTCAGACACACAGCGGTACACAGCACCCAGACACACAGCAGGTACACAGAACTCAGACACACAGCGGGTACACTGCACAAACATGCACAGTGGGTACACAGCACACAGACACATAGTGGGTACACTGCACAAACACTCACAGTAGGTACACTGCACCCAGATACACAGCGGGTGCACAGCATTGAGACACACAGTGGGTACACTGCACAGAGACACACAGCGGGTACACAGCACCCAGACACACTGCGGGGTACGCTGCACGCAGACACACAGCGAGCATACAGCACCCAGACACACAGTGGGTACACAGCATCGAGACACAGAGCGGGTACACAGCACCCAGACACACAGCGCATACACTGTACCCAGACACACAGCAGGTACACTGCGCCCAGACACACAGCGGGTACACTGCACAAACACTCACAGCAGGTACACTGCACATAGATACACAGCGGGTACACAGAACCCAGACACACAGCGGGAACACTGCACAAACACGCACAGTGGGTACACAGCACCCAGACACACAGCGCGTACACTGTACCCAGAAACACAGCAGGTACACAGCACCCAGACACACAGCGGGTACACTGCACTCAGACAGACAGCGGGTACACTGCAGTCAGACACACGAGTACACAGCACCCAGACACACAGCTGGTACACAGCACCCTGACACACAGCGGGTACACAGCACCCTGACACACAGCTGGTACACTGCACAAACATGCACAGTGGGTACAGAGCACACAGATACACAGCTGGTACACAGCACACAGACACACAGCGGGTAGACTGCACTCAGACACACAGCGGGTACACTGCACTCAAACACACAGCTGGTACACTGCACTCAGACACACAGGGGGTACACAGCACCCAGACACACAAGGAGTATACAGCACCCAGACACACAGCTGGTACACAGCACCCAGACACACACCGTGTACACAGCACTGAGACACACAGCGAGTAACCAGCACCCAGACACACAGCGGGTACACAGCACCCAGACACACAGCGGGTACACAGCACCCAGACACACAGCGGGTACACAGCACCCAGACACACAGCGGGTACACAGCACCTAGACACACACCGGGTGCACAGCACTCAGACACACAGCGGTACATAGCACCCAGACAAACAGCGGGTACACTGCAGAAACACGCACAGCAGGTACACTGCACCCAGACACATAGTGGGTACACTGCACAAATACTCACAATAGGTACAATGCACCCAGATACACAGCGGGTGCACAGCATCGAGACACACAGTGGGTACACTGCACAGAGACACACAGCAGGTACACAACACCCAGACACACTGCGGGGTACACTGCACGCAGACACACAGTGAGTATACAGCACCCAGACACACAGCGGGTACACAGCATCGAGACACACAGCTGGTACACAGCACCCAGACACACAGCGCATACACTGTACCCAGACACACAGCAGGTACACTGCACACAGACACACAGTGGGTACACTGCACAAACACGCACAGCGGGTACACAGCACCCAGACACACAGTGCATACACTACCCAGACAAACAGCAGGTACACTGCACCCAGACACACAGCGGGTACACTGCACAAACATGCACAGTGGGTACACAGCACACAGATACACAGCTGGTACACAGCACCCAGACACACAGCGGGTAGACTGCACTCAGACACACAGCGGGTACACTGCACTCAGACACACAGCAGGTACACAGCACCCAGACACACAGCTGGTACACAGCACCCAGACACACAGCTGGTACACAGCACCCAGACACACAGCAGGTACACAGCACCCAGACAAACACTGTGTACACAGCACTGAGACACACAGCGAGTAAACAGCACCCAGACACACAACTGGTACACAGCACCCAGAAACACAATGGGTAAACAGCAACCAGACACACAGCACCCAGACGCACAGTGTGTACACACACCGAGACACACAGCGAGTACACAGCACCCAGACACACAGCGGGTACACAGCACCCAGACACACAGCTGGTGCACAGCACCCAGATGCACAGCGGGAGCACAGCACCCAGACACACAGTGGGTACACAGCACTAAGACACACAGCGGGTACACAGCACCCAGACACAAAGCGAGTACACAGCACCCAGACACACAGCTAGTACACAGCACCAAGACACACAGCGAGTACACAGCACCCAGACACACAGCTGGCACACAGCACCCAGACACACAGCGGGTACACAGCACACAGACACACAGCGGGTACACAGCACCCAGACACACAGCAGGTACACAGCACCCAGACACACACCGTGTACACAGCACTGAGACAAACAGCGAGTAATCAGCACCCAGACACACAACGGGTACACAGCACCCAGACACACAATGGGTACACAGCACCCAGAAACACAGCACCCAGACACACAGCGTGTACACAGCACCCAGACACACAGCGAGTAATCAGCACCCAGACACACAGCAGGTACACAGCACCCTGGCACACAGCATGTACACAGCACCACGGCACATAGTGAGTACACAGCACCCAGACACACAGCGGGTACACTGCACCCAGACACACAGCGGGTACACTGCACCCAGACACAAAGCGGGTACACAGCACCCAGACACACAACGGGTACACAGCACCCAGACACACAGCGTGTACACAGCACCGAGACACACAGCGAGGAATCAGCACCCAGACACACAGCAGTTACACAGCACCCTGGCACACAGCGTGTACACAGCACCCCGGCACATAGTGAGAACACAGCACCCAGACACACAGCGGGTACACAGCACCCAGACACACAGCAGGTACACAGCACCCAGACACACACCGTGTACACAGCACCCAGACACACAGCGAGTAATCAGCACCCAGACACACAGCAGGTACACAGCACCCTGGCACACAGCGTGTACACAGCACCCCGGCACATAGTGAGTACACAGCACCCAGGCACACAGCGGGTACACTGCACCCAGACACACAGCTGGTACACAGCACCCAGACACACAGCACCCAGACGCACAGTGTGTGCACAGCACCGGGACACACAGCGAGTACACAGCACCCAGACACAGAGCGGGTGCACACAACCCAGACACACAGCTGGTACACAGCACCCAGATGCACAGCAGGTGCACAGCACCCAGACACACAGTGGGTACACAGCACCCAGACACACAGCGGGTACACAGCACCCAGACACACAGCGAGTACACAGCACCCAGACACACAGCTAGTACACAGCACCCAGACACACAGCTAGTACACAGCACCCAGACAAACAGCGATTACACAGCACCAAGACACACAGCTGGTACACAGCACCCAGACCCACAGCGGGTGCACAGCACCCAGACGCACAGCGGGTACACAGCACCCAGGCACACAGTGGGTACACAGCACCAAGACACACAGCTGGCACACAGCACCCAGACACACAGCGGGTACACTGCACCCAGACACACAGCGGGTACACTGCACCAAGACACACAGTGGGTACACAGCACCCAGACACACAGCGGGTACAATGCACTCAGACACACAGCGGGTACACTGCATCGAGACACACAGCGGGTACACAACACCCAGACACACTGCGGGGTACACAGCACGCAGACACACAGCGAGTATACCGCACCCAGACACACAGCGGGTACACAGCATCGAGACACAGAGCGGTTACACAGCACCCAGACACACAGCGCATACACTGTACCCAGACACACAGCAGGTACACTGCACCCAGACACACAGCGGGTACACTGCACAAACACGCACAGTGGGTACACAGCACCCAGACACACATCGCATACACTGTACCCAGATACACAGCAGGTACACAGCACCCAGAGACACAGCGGGTACACTGCACTCAGACACATGAGTACATAGCACCCAGACACACAGCTGGTACACAGCACCCTGACACACAGCAGGTACACAGAACTCAGACACACAGCGGGTACACTGCACAAACATGCACAGTGGGTACACAGCACACAGATACACAGCTGGTACACAGCACCCAGACACACAGCGGGTAGACTGCACTCAGACACACAGCAGTTACACAGCACCCAGACACACAGCAGGTACACAGCACCCAGACACACAGCTGGTACACAGCACCCAGACACACACTGTGTACACAGCACTGAGACACACAGCGAGTAAACAGCACCCAGACACACAACGGGTACACAGCACCCAGAAACACAATGGGTACACAGCACACAGACACACAGCAGCCAGACGCACAGTGTGTACACAGCACCGAGACACACAGCGAGTACACAGCACCCAGACACACAGCGGGTACACAGCACCCAGACACACAGCTGGTACACAGCACCCAGATGCACAGCGGGTACACAGCACCCAGACACACAGCGGGTACACAGCACCCAGACACACAGCGAGTACACAGCACCCAGACACACAGCGAGTACACAGCACCAAGACACACAGTAGGTACACAGCACTCAGACCCACAGCGGGTGCACAGCACCGAGACACACAGTAGGTACACAGTACCGAGACACACAGCGGATACACAGCACCCAGACACACAGCGGGTACACAGCACCCAGACACACAGCGGGTACACAGCACCCAGACACACAGCGGGTACACAGCACCTAGACACACAGCGGGTGCACAGCACTCAGACACACAGCGGTACACAGCACCCAGACAAACAGCGGGTACACTGCACAAACACGCACAGCAGGTACACTGCACCCAGACACATAGTGGGTACACTGCACAAACACTCACAGTAGGTACACTGCACGCAGACACACAGCGAGTATACAGCACCCAGACACACAGTGGGTACACAGCATCGAGACACACAGCGGGTAGACAGCACCCAGACACACAGCGCATACACTGTACCCAGACACACAGCAGGTACGCTGCGCCCAGACACACAGCGGGTACACTGCACAAACACTCACAGCAGGTACACTGCACATAGATACACAGCGGGTACACAGAACCCAGACACACAGCGGGTACACTGCACAAACACGCACAGTGGGTACACAGCACCCAGACACACAGCGCATACACTGTACCCAGATACATAGCAGGTACACAGCACCCAGACACACAGCGGGTACACTGCACTCAGACGCACAGCGGGTACACTGCAGTCAGACACACGAGTACACAGCACCCAGACACACAGCTGGTACACAGTACCCTGACACACAGCAGGTACACAGCACCCTGACACACAGCTGGTACACTGCACAAACATGCACAGTGGGTACAGAGCACACAGATACACAGCTGGTACACAGCACACAGACACACAGCGGGTAGACTGCACTCAGACACACAGCGGGTACAATGCACTCAAACACACAGCGGGTACACTGCACTCAGACACACAGGGTCTACACAGCACCGAGACACACAAGGAGTATACAGCACCCAGACACACAGCTGGTACACAGCACCCAGACACACACCGTGTACACAGCACTGAGACACACAGCGGGTACACAGCACCCAGACACACAGCAGGTACACAGCACCCAGACACACAGCGGGTACACAGCACCTAGACACACAGCGGGTACACAGCACCCAGACACACAGCAGGTACACAGCACCCAGACACACAGCGGGTACACAGCACCTAAACACACAGCGGGTGCACAGCACTCAGACACACAGCGGTACACAGCACCCAGACACACAGCGGGTACACTGCACAAACACGCACAGCAGGTACACTGCACCCAGACACATAGTGGGTACACTGCACAAATACTCACAATAGGTACACTGCACCCAGATACACAGCGGGTGCACAGCATCGAGACACACAGTGGGTACACTGCACAGAGACACACAGCAGGTACACAACACCCAGACACACTGCGGGGTACACTGCACGCAGACACACAGCGAGTATACAGCACCCAGACACACAGTGGGTACACAGCATCGAGACACAGAGCAGGTACACAGCACCCAGACACACAGCGCATACACTGTACCCAGACACACAGCAGGTACACTGCACACAGACACACAGTGGGTACACTGCACAAACACGCACAGCGGGTACACAGCACCCAGACACACAGTGCATACACTACCCAGACACACAGCAGGTACACTGCACCCAGACACACAGCGGGTACACTGCACAAACACTCACAGCAGGTACACTGCACATAGATACACAGCGGGTACACATAATCCCGACACACAGCGGGTACACTGCACAAACACGCACAGTGGGTACAAAGCACCCAGACACACAGCGCATACACTGTACCCAGATACACAGCAGGTACACAGCACCCAGACACACAGCGGGTACACTGCACTCAGACACACAGCGGGTACACAGCACCCAGACACACAGCGAGTACACAGCACCCAGACACACAGCTAGTACACAGCACCCAGACACACAGCTAGTACACAGCACCCAGACACACAGCGATTACACAGCACCAAGACACACAGCTGGTACACAGCACCCAGACCCACAGCGGGTGCACAGCACCCAGACGCACAGCGGGTACACTGCACCCAGACACACAGCGGGTACACTGCATCGAGACACACAGCGGGTACACAACACCCAGTCACACTGCGGGGTACACAGCACGCAGACACACAGCGAGTATACAGCACCCAGACACACAGCGGGTACACAGCATCGAGACACAGAGCGGTTACACAGCACCCAGACACACAGCGCATACACTGTACCCAGACACACAGCAGGTACACTGCACCCAGACACACAGCGGGTACACTGCACAAACACGCACAGTGGGTACACAGCACCCAGACACACATCGCATACACTGTACCCAGATACACAGCAGGTACACAGCACCCAGAGACACAGCGGGTACATTGCACTCAGACACATGAGTACATAGCACCCAGACAAACAGCTGGTACACAGCACCCTGACACACAGCAGGTACACAGAACTCAGACACACAGTGGGTACACTGCACAAACATGCACAGTGGGTACACAGCACACAGATACACAGCTGGTACACAGCACCCAGACACACAGCGGGTAGACTGCACTCAGACACACAGCGGGTACACTGCACTCAGACACACAGCAGGTACACAGCACCCAGACACACAGCAGGTACACAGCAACCAGACACACAGCTGGTACACAGCACCCAGACACACAGCTGGTACACAGCACCCAGACACACACTGTGTACACAGCACTGAGACACACAGCGAGTAAACAGCACCCAGACACACAACGGGTACACAGCACCCAGAAACACAATGGGTACACAGCACACAGACACACAGCAGCCAGACGCACAGTGTGTACACAGCACCGAGACACACAGCGAGTACACAGCACCCAGACACACAGCGGGTACACAGCACCCAGACACACAGCGGGTACACAGCACCCAGACACACAGCTGGTACACAGCACCCAGATGCACAGCGGGTACACAGCACCCAGACACACAGCGGGTACACAGCACCCAGACACATAGCGACTACACAGCACCCAGACACACAGCGAGTACACAGCACCAAGACACACAGTAGGTACACAGCACTCAGACCCACAGCGGGTGCACAGCACCGAGACACACAGTAGGTACACAGTACCGAGACACACAGCAGATACACAGCACCCAGACACACAGCGGGTACACAGCACCCAGACACACAGCGGGTACACAGCACCCAGACACACAGCGGGTACACAGCACCTAGACACACAGCGGGTGCACAGCACTCAGACACACAGCGGTACACAGCACCCAGACACACAGCGGGTACACTGCACAAACACGCACAGCAGGTACACTGCACCCAGACACATAGTGGGTACACTGCACAAACACTCACAGTAGGTACACTGCACCCAGATACACAGCGGGTGCACAGCATCGAGACACACAGTGGGTACACTGCACAGAGACACACAGCGGGTACACAGCACCCAGACACACTGCGGGGTACGCTGCACGCAGACACACAGCGAGTATACAGCACCCAGACACACAGTGGGTACACAGCATCGAGACACAGAGCGGGTACACAGCACCCAGACACACAGCGCATACACTGTACCCAGACACACAGCAGGTACGCTGCGCCCAGACACACAGCGGGTACACTGCACAAACACTCACAGCAGGTACACTGCACATAGATACACAGCGGGTACACAGCACCCAGACACACAGCGGGTACACTGCACAAACACGCACAGTGGGTACACAGCACCCAGACACACAGCGCATACACTGTACCCAGATACACAGCAGGTACACAGCACCCAGACACACAGCGGGTACACTGCACTCAGACACACAGCGGGTACACTGCAGTCAGACACACGAGTACACAGCACCCAGACACACAGCTGGTACACAGTACCCTGACACACAGCAGGTACACAGCACCCTGACACACAGCTGGTACACTGCACAAACATGCACAGTGGGTACAGAGCACACAGATACACAGCTGGTACACAGCACACAGACACACAGCGGGTACAATGCACTCAAACACACAGCGGGTACACTGCACTCAGACATACAGGGTCTACACAGCACCGAGACACACAAGGAGTATACAGCACCCAGACACACAGCTGGTACACAGCACCCAGACACACACCGTGTACACAGCACTGAGACACACAGTGAGTAAACAGCACCCAGACACACAGCGGGTACACAGCACCCAGACACACAGCGGGTACACAGCACCCAGACACACAGCAGGTACACAGCACCCAGACACACAGCGGGTACACAGCACCTAGACACACAGCGGGTGCACAGCACTCAGACACACAGCGGTACACAGCACCCAGACAAACAGCGGGTACACTGCACAAACACGCACAGCAGGTACACTGCACCCAGACACATAGTGGGTACACTGCACAAATACTCACAATAGGTACACTGCACCCAGATACACAGCGGGTGCACAGCATCGAGACACACAGTGGGTACACTGCACAGAGACACACAGCAGGTACACAACACCCAGACACACTGCGGGGTACACTGCACGCAGACACACAGCGAGTATACAGCACCCAGACACACAGCGGGTACACAGCATCGAGACACAGAGCAGGTACACAGCACCCAGACACACAGCGCATACACTACCCAGACACACAGCAGGTACACTGCACCCAGACACACAGCGGGTACACTGCACAAACACTCACAGCAGGTACACTGCACATAGATACACAGCGGGTACACAGAACCCCGACACACAGTGCATACACTACCCAGACACACAGCAGGTACACTGCACCCAGACACACAGCGGGTACACTGCACTCAGACACACAGCGGGTACACTGCAGTCAGACACACGAGTACACAGCACCCAGACACACAGCTGGTACACAGCACCCTGACACACAGCAGGTACACAGAACTCAGACACACAGCGGGTACACTGCACAAACATGCACAGTGGGTACACAGCACACAGATACACAGCTGGTACACAGCACCCAGACACACGGCGGGTACACTGCACTCACACACAGCGGGTACACTGCACTCAGACACACAGCAGGTACACAGCACCCAGACACACAGCTGGTACACAGCACCCAGACACACAGCAGGTACACAGCACCCAGACACACAGCAGGTACACAGCACCCAGACACACACTGTGTACACAGCACTGAGACACACAGCGAGTAAACAGCACCCAGACACACAACTGGTACACAGCACCCAGAAAGACAATGGGTAAACAGCACCCAGACACACAGCACCCAGACGCACAGTGTGTACACAGCACCCAGACACACAGCGCATACACTGTACCCAGATACACAGCAGGTACACAGCACCCAGACACACAGCGGGTACACAGCACTCAGACACACAGCGGGTACACTGCAGTCAGACACACGAGTACACAGCACCCAGACACACAGCTGGTACACAGCACCCTGACACACAGCAGGTACACAGAACTCAGACACACAGCGGGTACACTGCACAAACATGCACAGTGGGTACACAGCACACAGATACACAGCTGGTACACAGCACCCAGACACTCAGCAGGTAGACTGCACTCAGACACACAGCGGGTACACTGCACCCAGACACACAGCTGGTACACAGCACCCAGACACACAGCTGGTACAAAGCACCCAGACACACACTGTGTACACAGCACTGAGACACACAGCGAGTAAACAGCACCCAGACACACAACTGGTACACAGCACCCAGAAACTCAATGGGTACACAGCACCCAGACACACAGCACCCAGACGCACAGTGTGTACACAGCACCGAGACACACAGCGAGTACACAGCACCCAGACACACAGCGGGTACACAGCACCCAGACACACAGCTTGTACACAGCACCCAGATGCACAGCGGGTGCACAGCACCCAGACACACAGTGGGTACACAGCACCCAGACACACAGCTTGTACACAGCACCCAGATGCACAGCGGGTGCACAGCACTCAGACACACAGCGGGTACACAGCACCCAGACACACAGCGAGTACACAGCACCCAGACACACAGCTAGTACACAGCACCCAGACACACAGCGAGTACACAGCACCCAGACACACAGCTGGCACACAGCACCCAGACCCACAGCGGGTGCACAGCACCCAGACACACAGCGGGTACACAGCACACAGACACACAGCGGGTACACAGCACCCAGACCCACAGCGGGTGCACAGCACCCAGACACACAGCGGGTATACAGCACACAGACACACAGCGGGTACACAGCACCCAGACACACAGCAGGCACACAGCACCCAGACACACACCGTGTACACAGCACTGAGACACACAGCGAGTAATCAGCACCCAGACACACAACGGGTACACAGCACCCAGACACACAATGGGTACACAGCACCCAGAAACACAGCACCAAGACACACAGCGTGTACACAGCACCCAGACACAGCGAGTAATCAGCACCCAGACACACAGCAGGTACACAGCACCCTGGCACACAGCATGTACACAGCACCCCGGCACATAGTGAGTACACAGCACCCAGACACACAGCGGGTACACTGCACCCAGACACACAGCGGGTACACTGCACCCAGACACAAAGCGGGTACACAGCACCCAGACACAAAGCAAGAACAGAGCACTCAGAAACACAGTGTGTACACAGCACCCAGACACACAGCGGATTCACAGCACCCAGACACACAGCAAGTACACAGCACCCAGGCACACAGTGGGTACACAGCACCCAGACACACAGTAGGTACACAGTACCGAGACACATAGCGGATACACAGCACCCAGACACACAGCGGATACACAGCACCCAGACACACAGCGGGTACACTGCACCCAGACACAAAGCAGCTACACAGCACCCAGACACACAACGAGAACAGAGCACTCAGACACACAGTGTGTACACAGCACCCAGACACACAGCGGATTCACAGCACCCAGACACACAGCAAGTACACAGCACCCAGGCACACAGCGGGTACACAGCACCCAGACACACAGTAGGTACACAGTACCGAGACACACAGCGGATACACAGCACCCAGACACACAGCGGGTACACAGCACCCAGACACACAGCGGGTACACAGCACCCAGACACACAGCGGGTACACAGCACCCAGACACACAGCAGGTACACAGCACCTAGACACACAGCGGGTGCACAGCACTCAGACACACAGCGGTACACAGCACCCAGACACACAGCGGGTACACTGCACAAACACGCACAGCAGGTACACTGCACCCAGACACATAGTGGGTACACTGCACAAACACTCACAGTAGGTACACTGCACTCAGATACACAGCGGGTGCACAGAATCGAGACACACAGTGGGTACACTGCACAGAGACATACAGCGGGTACACAGCACCCAGACACACTGCGGGGTACGCTGCACGCAGACACACAGCGAGTATACAGCACCCAGACACACAGCGGGTACACAGCATCGAGACACAGACCAGGTACACAGCACCCAGACACACAGCGCATACACTGTACCCAGACACACAGCAGGTACACTGCACCCAGAAACAAAGCGGGTACACTGCACAAACACTCACAGCAGGTGCACTGCACATAGATACACAGCGGGTACACAGAACCCAGACACACAGCGGGTGCACTGCACAAACACGCACAGTGGGTACACAGCACCCAGACACACAGCGCATACGCTGTACCCAGATACACAGCAGGTACACAGCACCCAGACACACAGCGGGTACACTGCACTCGGACACACAGCCGGTACACTGCAGTCAGACACACGAGTACACAGCACCCAGACAAACAGCTGGTACACAGCACCCAGACACACAGCATGTACACAGAACTCAGACACACAGCGGGTACACTGCACAAACATTCACAGTGGGTACACAGCACACAGATACACAGCTGGTACCCAGCACCCAGACACACAACGGGTAGACTGCACTCAGACACACAGCGGGTACACTGCACTCAGACACACAGCGGGTACACTGCACTCAGACACACAGCGGGTACACTGCACTCAGACACACAGCAGGTACACAGCACCCAGACACACAGCAGGTACACAGCACCCAGACACACAGTTGGTACACAGCACCCAGACACACACTGTGTACACAGCACTGAGACACACAGCGAGTAAACAGCACCCAGACACACAATGGGTACACAGCACCCAGAAAAACAATGGGTACACAGCACCCACACAGCACCCAGACGCACAGTGTGTACACAGCACCGAGACACACAGCGAGTACACAGCACCCAGACACACAGCGGGTACACAGCACCCAGACGCACAGCTGGTACACAGCACCCAGACACACAGTGGGTACACAGCACCCAGACCCACAGTGGGTGCACAGCACCCAGACACACAGCGGGTACACAGCACACAGACACACAGCGGGTACACAGCACCCAGACACACAGCAGGTACACAGCACCCAGACACACACCGTGTACACAGCACTGAGACACACAGCGAGTAATCAGCACCCAGATACACAACGGGTACACAGCACCCAGACACACAACGGGTACACAGCATCCAGAAGCACAGCACCCAGACACACAGCGTGTACACCGCACAGAGACACACAACGAGGAATCAGCACCCAGACACACAGCAGGTACACAGCACCCTGGCACACAGCGTGTACACAGCACCCCGGCACATAGTGAGTACACAGAACCCAGACACACAGCGGGTACACAGCACCCAGGCACACAGCACCCAGACGCACAGTGTGTACACAGCACCGAGACACACAGTGAGTACACAGCACCCAGACACACAGCGGGTACACAGCACCCAGACACACAGCTGGTACACAGCACCCAGATGCACAGCGGGTGCACAGCACCCAGACACACAGTGGGTACACAGCACCCAGACACACAGCGGGTACACAACACCCAGACACACAGCGGGTACACAGCACCCAGACACACAGCGAGTACACAGCACCCAGACACACAGCTAGTACACAGCACCCAGACACACAGCGAGTACACAGCACCAAGACACACAGCTGGTACACAGCACCCAGCCCCACAGCGGGTGCACAGCACCCAGACACACAGCGGGTACACAGTACACAGACACACAGCGGGTACACAGCACCCAGACACACAGCAAGTACACAGCACCCAGACACACAGCAAGAACACAGCACCCAGACACACACCGTGTACACAGCACTGAGACACACAGCGGGTAATCAGCACCCAGACACACAACGGGTACACAGCACCCAGACACACAACGGGTACACAGCACCCAGAAACACAGCACCCAGACACACAGCGTGTACACAGCACCCAGACACACAGCAGGTACACAGCACCCTGGCACACAGCGTGTACACAGCACCCCGGCACATAGTGAGTACACAGCACCCAGACACACAGCGGGTACACTGCACCCAGACACACAGCACCCAGACGCACAGTGTGTACACAGCACCGAGACACACAGTGAGTACACAGCACCCAGACACACAGCGGGTACACAGCACCCAGACACACAGCTGGTACACAGCACCCAGATGCACAGCGGGTGCACAGCACCCAGACACACAGTGGGTACACAGCACCCAGACACACAGCGGGTACACAGCACCCAGACACACAGCGAGTACACAGCACCCAGACACACAGCTAGTACACAGCACCCAGACACACAGCTAGTACACAGCACCCAGACACACAGCGATTACACAGCACCAAGACACACAGCTGGTACACAGCACCCAGACCCACAGCGGGTGCACAGCACCCAGACACACAGCTAGTACACAGCACCCAGACACACAGCGAGTACACAGCACCAAGACACACAGCTGGTACACAGCACCCAGACCCACAGCGGGTGCACAGCACCCAGACACACAGCGGGTATACAGCACACAGACACACAGCGGGTAAACAGCACCCAGACACACAGCAAGTACACAGCACCCAGACACACACCGTGTACACAGCACTGAGACACACAGCGAGTAATCAGCACCCAGACACACAACGTGTACACAGCACCCAGACACACAATGGGTACACAGCACCCAGAAACACAGCACCCAGACACACAGCGTGTACACAGCACCCAGACACACAGCGAGTAATCAGCACCCAGACACACAGCAGGTACACAGCACCCTGGCACACAGCATGTACACAGCACCCCGGCACATAGTGAGTACACAGCACCCAGACACACAGCGGGTACACTGCACCCAGACACACAGCGGGTACACTGCACCCAGACACAAAGCGGGTACACAGCACCCAGACACAAAGCAAGAACAGAGCACTCAGAAACACAGTGTGTACACAGCACCCAGACACACAGCGGATTCACAGCACCCAGACACACAGCAAGTACACGGCACCCAGGCACACAGTGGGTACACAGCACCCAGACACACAGTAGGTACACAGTACCGAGACACACAGCGGATACACAGCACCCAGACACACAGCGGATACACAGCACCCAGACACACAGCGGGTACACTGCACCCAGACACAAAGCAGCTACACAGCACCCAGACACACAACGAGAACAGAGCACTCAGACACACAGTGTGTACACAGCACCCAGACACACAGCGGATTCACAGCACCCAGACACACAGCAAGTACACAGCACCCAGGCACACAGCGGGTACACAGCACCCAGGCACACAGCGGGTACACAGCACCCAGACACACAGCGGGTACACAGCACCCAGACACACAGCAGGTACACAGCACCTAGACACACAGCGGGTGCACAGCACTCAGACACACAGCGGTACACAGCACCCAGACACACAGCGGGTACACTGCACAAACACGCACAGCAGGTACACTGCACCCAGACACATAGTGGGTACACTGCACAAACACTCACAGTAGGTACACTGCACTCAGATACACAGCGGGTGCACAGAATCGAGACACACAGTGGGTACACTGCACAGAGACACACAGCGGGTACACAGCACCCAGACACACTGCGGGGTACGCTGCACGCAGACACACAGCGAGTATACAGCACCCAGACACACAGCGGGTACACAGCACCCAGACACAGACCAGGTACACAGCACCCAGACACACAGCGCATACACTGTACCCAGACACACAGCAGGTACACTGCACCCAGACACAAAGCGGGTACACTGCACAAACACTCACAGCAGGTGCACTGCACATAGATACGCAGCGGGTACACAGAACCCAGACAAACAGCGGGTGCACTGCACAAACACGCACAGTGGGTACACAACACCCAGACACACAGCGCATACGCTGTACCCAGATACACAGCAGGTACACAGCACCCAGACACACAGCGGGTACACTGCACTCGGACACATAGCCGGTACACTGCAGTCAGACACACGAGTACATAGCACCCAGACGCACAGCTGGTACACAGCACCCAGACACACAGCATGTACACAGAACTCAGACACACAGCGGGTACACTGCACAAACATGCACAGTGGGTACACAGCACACAGATACACAGCTGGTACACAGCACCCAGACACACAACGGGTAGACTGCACTCAGACACACAGCGGGTACACTGCACTCAGACACACAGCAGGTACACAGCACCTAGACACACAGCAGGTACACAGCACCCAGACACACAGTTGGTACACAGCACCCAGACACACACAGTGTACACAGCACTAAGACACACAGCGAGTAAACAGCACCCAGACACACAACGGGTACACAGCACCCAGAAACACAATGGGTACACAGCACCCACACAGAACCCAGACGCACAGTGTGTACACAGCACCGAGACACACAGCGAGTACACAGCACCCAGACACAAAGCGGGTACACAGCACCCAGACACACAGCGGGTACACAGCACACAGATGCACAGCGGGTGCACAGCACCCAGACACACAGTGGGTACACAGCACCCAGACACAGAGCGGGTACACAGCACCCAGACACACAGCGAGTACACAGCACCCAGACACACAGCGAGTACACAGCACCCAGACACACAGCGGGTACACAGCACCAAGACACACAGCTGGTACACAGCACCCAGACCCACAGCGGGTGCACAGCACCCAGACACACAGCGGGTACACAGCACATAGACACAAAGCGGGTACACAGCACCCAGACACACAGCAGGTACACAGCACCCAGACACACACCGTGTACACAGCACTGAGACACACAGCGAGTAATCAGCACCCAGACACACAACGGGTACACAGCACCCAGACACACAACGGGTACACAGCATCCAGAAGCACAGCACCCAGACACACAGCGTATACACCGCACAGAGACACACAACGAGGAATCAGCACCCAGACACACAGCAGGTACACAGCACCCTGGCACACAGCGTGTACACAGCACCACGGCACATAGTGAGTACACAGAACCCAGACACACAGCGGGTACACAGCACCCAGGCACACAGCACCCAGACGCACAGTGTGTACACAGCACCGAGACACACAGCGAGTACACAGCACCCAGAAACACAGCGGGTACACAGCACCCAGACACACAGCTGGTACACAGCACCCAGATGCACAGCGGGTGCACAGCACCCAGACACACAGTGGGTACACAGCACCCAGACACACAGCGGGTACACAGCACCCAGACACACAGCGAGTACACAGCACCCAGACACACAGCGAGCACACAGCACCAAGACACACAGCTGGTACACAGCACGCAGACCCACAGCGGGTGCACAGCACCCAGACACACAGCGGGTACACAGTACACAGACACACAGCGGGTACACAGCACCCAGACACACAGCAAGTACACAGCACCCAGACACACAGCAAGTACACAGCACCCAGACACACACCGTGTACACAGCACTGAGACACACAGCGGGTAATCAGCACCCAGACACACAACGGGTACACAGCACCCAGACACACAACGGGTACACAGCACCCAGAAACACAGCACCCAGACACACAGCGTGTACACAGCACCCAGACACACAGCGGGTACACTGCACCCAGACACACAGCACCCAGACACACAGCGGGTACACTGCACCCAGACACACAGCGGGTACACTGCACCCAGACACACAGCACCCAGACGCACAGTGTGTACACAGCACCGAGACACACAGCGAGTACACAGCACCCAGACACACAGCGGGTACACAGCACCCAGACACACAGCTGGTACACAGCACCCAGATGCACAGCGGGTGCACAGCACCCAGACACACAGTGGGTACACAGCACCCAGACACACAGCGGGTACACAGCACCCAGACACACAGCGAGTACACAGCACCCAGACACACAGCTAGTACACAGCACCCAGACACACAGCTAGTACACAGCACCCAGACACACAGCGATTACACAGCACCAAGACACACAGCTGGTACACAGCACCCAGACCCACAGCGGGTGCACAGCACCCAGACACACAGCTAGTACACAGCACCCAGACACACAGCGAGTACACAGCACCAAGACACACAGCTGGTACACAGCACCCAGACCCACAGCGGGTGCACAGCACCCAGACACACAGCGGGTACACAGCACACAGACACACAGCGGGTAAACAGCACCCAGACACACAGCAAGTACACAGCACCCAGACACACAACGGGTACACAGCACCCAGACACACAACGGGTACACAGCACCCAGGAACACAGCACCCAGACACACAGCGTGTACACAGCACCCAGACACACAGCAGGTACACAGCACCCTGGCACACGGCGTGTACACAGCACCCCGGCACATAGTGAGTACACAGCACCCAGACACACAGCGGGTACACTGCACCCAGACACACACCGTGTACACAGCACTGAGACACACAGCGAGTAATCAGCACCCAGACACACAACGGGTACACAGCACCCAGACACACAACGGGTACACAGCATCCAGAAGCACAGCACCCAGACACACAGCGTATACACCGCACAGAGACACACAACGAGGAATCAGCACCCAGACACACAGCAGGTACACAGCACCCTGGCACACAGCGTGTACACAGCACCCCGGCACATAGTGAGTACACAGAACCCAGACACACAGCGGGTACACAGCACCCAGGCACACAGCACCCAGACGCACAGTGTGTACACAGCACCGAGACACACAGCGAGTACACAGCACCCAGACACACAGCGGGTACACAGCACCCAGACACACAGCTGGTACACAGCACCCAGATGCACAGCGGGTGCACAGCACCCAGACACACAGTGGGTACACAGCACCCAGACACACAGCGGGTACACAGCACCCAGACACACAGCGAGTACACAGCACCCAGACACACAGCGGGTACACAGCACCAAGACACACAGCTGGTACACAGCACCCAGACCCACAGCGGGTGCACAGCACCCAGACACACAGCGGGTACACAGCACACAGACACACAGCGGGTACACAGCACCCAGACACACAGCAGGTACACAGCACCCAGACACACACCGTGTACACAGCACTGAGACACACAGCGAGTAATCAGCACCCAGACACACAACGGGTACACAGCACCCAGACACACAACGGGTACACAGCATCCAGAAGCACAGCACCCAGACACACAGCGTATACACCGCACAGAGACACACAACGAGGAATCAGCACCCAGACACACAGCAGGTACACAGCACCCTGGCACACAGCGTGTACACAGCACCACGGCACATAGTGAGTACACAGAACCCAGACACACAGCGGGTACACAGCACCCAGGCACACAGCACCCAGACGCACAGTGTGTACACAGCACCGAGACACACAGCGAGTACACAGCACCCAGAAACACAGCGGGTACACAGCACCCAGACACACAGCTGGTACACAGCACCCAGATGCACAGCGGGTGCACAGCACCCAGACACACAGTGGGTACACAGCACCCAGACACACAGTGGGTACACAGCACCCAGACACACAGCGAGTACACAGCACCCAGACACACAGCTAGTACACAGCACCCAGACACACAGCGAGCACACAGCACCAAGACACACAGCTGGTACACAGCACGCAGACCCACAGCGGGTGCACAGCACCCAGACACACAGCGGGTACACAGTACACAGACACACAGCGGGTACACAGCACCCAGACACACAGCAAGTACACAGCACCCAGACACACAGCAAGTACACAGCACCCAGACACACACCGTGTACACAGCACTGAGACACACAGCGGGTAATCAGCACCCAGACACACAACGGGTACACAGCACCCAGACACACAACGGGTACACAGCACCCAGAAACACAGCACCCAGACACACAGCGTGTACACAGCACCCAGACACACAGCGGGTACACTGCACCCAGACACACAGCACCCAGACACACAGCGGGTACACTGCACCCAGACACACAGCGGGTACACTGCACCCAGACACACAGCACCCAGACGCACAGTGTGTACACAGCACCGAGACACACAGCGAGTACACAGCACCCAGACACACAGCGGGTACACAGCACCCAGACACACAGCTGGTACACAGCACCCAGATGCACAGCGGGTGCACAGCACCCAGACACACAGTGGGTACACAGCACCCAGACACACAGCGGGTACACAGCACCCAGACACACAGCGAGTACACAGCACCCAGACACACAGCGATTACACAGCACCAAGACACACAGCTGGTACACAGCACCCAGACCCACAGCGGGTGCACAGCACCCAGACACACAGCTAGTACACAGCACCCAGACACACAGCGAGTACACAGCACCAAGACACACAGCTGGTACACAGCACCCAGACCCACAGCGGGTGCACAGCACCCAGACACACAGCGGGTACACAGCACACAGACACACAGCGGGTAAACAGCACCCAGACACACAGCAAGTACACAGCACCCAGACACACACCGTGTACACAGCACTGAGACACACAGCGGGTAATCAGCACCCAGACACACAACGGGTACACAGCACCCAGACACACAACGGGTACAAAGCACCCAGGAACACAGCACCCAGACACACAGCGTGTACACAGCACCCAGACACACAGCAGGTACACAGCACCCTGGCACACGGCGTGTACACAGCACCCCGGCACATAGTGAGTACACAGCACCCAGACACACAGCGGGTACACTGCACCCAGACACACACCGTGTACACAGCACTGAGACACACAGCGAGTAATCAGCACCCAGACACACAACGGGTACACAGCACCCAGACACACAACGGGTACACAGCATCCAGAAGCACAGCACCCAGACACACAGCGTGTACACCGCACAGAGACACACAACGAGGAATCAGCACCCAGACACACAGCAGGTACACAGCACCCTGGCACACAGCGTGTACACAGCACCCCGGCACATAGTGAGTACACAGAACCCAGACACACAGCGGGTACACAGCACCCAGGCACACAGCACCCAGACGCACAGTGTGTACACAGCACCGAGACACACAGCGAGTACACAGCACCCAGACACACAGCGGGTACACAGCACCCAGACACACAGCTGGTACACAGCACCCAGATGCACAGCGGGTGCACAGCACCCAGACACACAGTGGGTACACAGCACCCAGACACACAGCGGGTACACAGCACCCAGACACACAGCGGGTACACAGCACCCAGACACACAGCGAGTACACAGCACCCAGACACACAGCTAGTACACAGCACCCAGACACACAGCGAGTACACAGCACCCAGACACACAGCTGGTACACAGCACCCAGACCCACAGCGGGTGCACAGCACCCAGACACACAGCGGGTACACAGTACACAGACACACAGCGGGTACACAGCACCCAGACACACAGCAAGTACGCAGCACCCAGACACACAGCGATTACACAGCACCAAGACACACAGCTGGTACACAGCACCCAGACCCACAGCGGGTGCACAGCACCCAGACACACAGCTAGTACACAGCACCCAGACACACAGTGAGTACACAGCACCAAGACACACAGTGAGTACACAGCACCAAGACACACAGCTGGTACACAGCACCCAGACCCACAGCGGGTGCACAGCACCCAGACACACAGCGGGTACACAGCACACAGACACACAGCGGGTAAACAGCACCCAGACACACAGCAAGTACACAGCACCCAGACACACACCGTGTACACAGCACTGAGACACACAGCGGGTAATCAGCACCCAGACACACAACGGGTACACAGCACCCAGACACACAACGGGTACACAGCACCCAGAAACACAGCACCCAGACACACAGCGTGTACACAGCACCCAGACACACAGCAGGTACACAGCACCCTGGCACACGGCGTGTACACAGCACCCCGGCACATAGTGAGTACACAGCACCCAGACACACAGCGGGTACACAGCACTGAGACACACAGCGAGTAATCAGCACCCAGACACACAACGGGTACACAGCACCCAGACACACAACGGGTACACAGCATCCAGAAGCACAGCACCCAGACACACAGCGTGTACACCGCACAGAGACACACAACGAGGAATCAGCACCCAGACACACAGCAGGTACACAGCACCCTGGCACACAGCGTGTACACAGCACCCCGGCACATAGTGAGTACACAGAACCCAGACACACAGCGGGTACACAGCACCCAGGCACACAGCACCCAGACGCACAGTGTGTACACAGCACCGAGACACACAGCGAGTACACAGCACCCAGACACACAGCGGGTACACAGCACCCAGACACACAGCTGGTACACAGCACCCAGATGCACAGCGGGTGCACAGCACCCAGACACACAGCGGGTACACAGCACCCAGACACACAGCGGGTACACAGCACCCAGACACACAGCGAGTACACAGCACCCAGACACACAGCTAGTACACAGCACCCAGACACACAGCGAGTACACAGCACCCAGACACACAGCTGGTACACAGCACCCAGACCCACAGCGGGTGCACAGCACCCAGACACACAGCGGGTACACAGTACACAGACACACAGCGGGTACACAGCACCCAGACACACAGCAAGTACACAGCACCCAGACACACAGCAAGTACACAGCACCCAGACACACACCGTGTACACAGCACTGAGACACACAGCGGGTAATCAGCACCCAGACACACAACGGGTACACAGCACCCAGAAACACAGCACCCAGACACACAGCGTGTACACAGCACCCAGACACACAGCTGGTACACAGCACCCTGGCACACAGCGTGTACACAGCACCCCGGCACATAGTGAGTACACAGCACCCAGACACACAGCGGGTACACTGCACCCAGACACACAGCGGGTACACAGCACCCAGACACACAGCACCCAGACGCACAGTGTGTACACAGCACCGAGACACACAGCGAGTACACAGCACCCAGACACACAGCGGGTACACAGCACCCAGACACACAGCTGGTACACAGCACCCAGATGCACAGCGGGTGCACAGCACCCAGACACACAGTGGGTACACAGCACCCAGACACACAGCGGGTACACAGCACCCAGACACACAGCGAGTACACAGCACCCAGACACACAGCTAGTACACAGCACCCAGACACACAGCTAGTACACAGCACCCAGACACACAGCGATTACACAGCACCAAGACACACAGCTGGTACACAGCACCCAGACCCACAGCGGGTGCACAGCACCCAGACACACAGCTAGTACACAGCACCCAGACACACAGCGAGTACACAGCACCAAGACACACAGCTGGTACACAGCACCCAGACACACAGCGGGTACACAGCACACAGACACACAGCGGGTAAACAGCACCCAGACACACAGCAAGTACACAGCACCCAGACACACACCGTGTACACAGCACTGAGACACACAGCGGGTAATCAGCACCCAGACACACAACGGGTACACAGCACCCAGACACACAACGGGTACACAGCACCCAGAAACACAGCACCCAGACACACAGCGTGTACACAGCACCCAGACACACAGCAGGTACACAGCACCCTGGCACACGGCGTGTACACAGCACCCCGGCACATAGTGAGTACACAGCACCCAGACACACAGCGGGTACACTGCACCCAGACACACAGCGGTAACACAGCACCCAGACACACAGCACCCAGACGCACAGTGTGTACACAGCACCGAGACACACAGCGAGTACACAGCACCCAGACACACAGCGGGTACACAGCACCCAGACACACATCTGGTACACAGCACCCAGACGCACAGCGGGTGCACAGCACCCAGACACACAGCGGGTACACAGCACCCAGACACACAGCGGGTACACAGCACCCAGACACACAGCGGGTACACAGCACCCAGACACACACCGTGTACACAGCACTGAGACACACAGCGGGTAATCAGCACCCAGACACACAACGGGTACACAGCACCCAGACACACAACGGGTACACAGCACCCAGAAACACAGCACCCAGACACACAGCGTGTACACAGCACCCAGACACACAGCAGGTACACAGCACCCTGGCACACGGCGTGTACACAGCACCCCGGCACATAGTGAGTACACAGCACCCAGACACACAGCGGGTACACTGCACCCAGACACACAGCGGGTACACAGCACCCAGACACACAGCACCCAGACGCACAGTGTGTACACAGCACCGAGACACACAGCGAGTACACAGCACCCAGACACACAGCGGGTACACAGCACCCAGACACACAGCTGGTACTCAGCACCCAGACGCACAGCGGGTGCACAGCACCCAGACACACAGCGGGTACACAGCACCCAGACACACAGCGGGTGCACAGCACCCAGACACACAGCGGGTACACAGCACCCAGACACACAGCGGGTACACAGCACCCAGACACACAGCGAGTACACAGCACCCAGACACACAGCTAGTACACAGCACCCAGACACACAGCGATTACACAGCACCCAGACACACAGCGATTACACAGCACCAAGACACACAGCTGGTACACAGCACCCAGACCCACAGCGGGTGCACAGCACCCAGACACACAGCGGGTACACAGCACACAGACACACAGCGGGTACACAGCACCCAGACACACAGCAAGTACACAGCACCCAGACACACACCGTGTACACAGCACTGAGACACACAGCGGGTAATCAGCACCCAGACACACAACGGGTACACAGCACCCAGACACACAACGGGTACACAGCACCCAAAAACACAGCACCCAGACACACAGCGTGTACACAGCACCCAGACACACAGCGAGTAATCAGCACCCAGACGCACAGCAGGTACACAGCACCCTGGCACACAGCGTGTACACAGCACCCCGGCACATAGTGAGTACACAGCACCCAGGCACACAGCGGGTACACTGCACCCAGACACACAGCGGGTACACAGCACCCAGACGCACAGTGTGTACACAGCACCGAGACACACAGCGAGTACACAGCACCCAGACACACAGCGGGTACACAGCACCCAGACACACAGCTGGTACACAGCACCCAGATGCACAGCGGGTGCACAGCACCCAGACACACAGTGGGTACACAGCACCCAGACACACAGCGGGTACACAGCACCCAGACACACAGCGAGTACACAGCACCCAGACACACAGCTAGTACACAGCACCCAGACACACAGCGATTACACAGCACCAAGACACACAGCTGGTACACAGCACCCAGACCCACAGCGGGTGCACAGCACCCAGAAACACAGCGGGTACACAGCACACAGACACACAGCGGGTACACAGCACCCAGACACACAGCAAGTACACAGCACCCAGACACACAACGGGTACACAGCACCCAGACACACAACGGGTACTCAGCACCCAGAAACACAGCACCCAGACACACAGCAGGTACACAGCACCCTGGCACACAGCGTGTACACAGCACCCCGGCACATAGTGAGTACACAGCACCCAGACACACAGTAGGTACACAGTACCGAGACACACAGCGGATACACAGCACCCAGGCACACAGCGGGTACACTGCACCCAGACACAAAGCAGCTACACAGCACCCAGACACACAACGAGAACAGAGCACTCAGACACACAGTGTGTAGACAGCACCCAGACACACAGCGGATTCACAGCACCCAGACACACAGCAAGTACACAGCACCCAGGCACACAGCGGGTACACAGCACCCAGGCACACAGCGGGTACACAGCACCCAGACACACAGTAGGTACACAGTACCGAGACACACAGCGGGATACACAGCACCCAGACACACAGCGGGTACACAGCACCCAGACACACAGCGGGTACACAGCACCCAGACACGCAGCGGGTACACAGCACCCAGACACACAGCGGGTACACAGCACCCAGACACACAGCGGGTACACAGCACCTAGACACACAGCGGGTGCACAGCACTCAGACACACAGCGGGTACACTGCACCCAGACACACAGCGGGTACACTGCACCCAGACACACAGCGGGTACACTGCACAAACACACACAGCAGGTACACTGCACAAACACGCACAGCAGGTACACTGCACCCAGACACATAGCGGGTACACTGCACAAACACTCACAGTAGGTACACTGCACCCAGATACACAGCAGGTACACTGCACCCAGACACACAGCGGGTACACTGCACTCAGACATACAGCGGGTACACTGCACTCAGACACACAGCGGGTACACTGCATCGAGACACACAGCGAGTACACAGCACCCACACAGCGGGTACACAGCACCCAGACACACAGCGGGTACACAGCACCCTGACACACAGCAGGTACACAGCACCCAGACACACAGCGCACACAGCACCCAAACACACAGTGGGTACACAGCACCCAGTGGGTACACAGCACCCAGACACACAGCAGGTACACAGCACCCAGACACACAGCCGGTACACTGCACAAACACGCACAGCAGGTACACTGCACAAACACGCACAGCGGGTACACAGCACCGAGACACACAGCTTGTACACTGCACAAACGCTCACAGGAGGTATACCGCACCCAGATACACAGCTGGTACACAGCACCCAGACACACAGCGGGTAGACTGTACTCAGACTCACAGCGGGTAGACTGTACTCAGATACACAGCAGGTACACTGTACCCAGACACACAGCGGGTACACAGCACCCAGACACACAGCGGGTACACAGCACCCAGACACTCAGCGGGTACACAGCACCCAGACACACAGTGGGTACACAGTACCCAGCGGGTACACAGCACCCAGGCACACAGCGGGTACACAGCACCCAAACACACAGTGGGTACACAGCACCCAGACACACAGCGGGTAGACTGTACTCAGATACACAGCGGGTAGACTGTACTCAGACACACAGCGGGTAGACTGTACTCAGACACACAGCGGGTACGCAGCACCCAGACACACAGCAGGTACACAGCACCCATACACACAGCGGGTACACAGCACCCAGACACACAGCGGGTACACAGCACCAAGGCATGAACATACCCGCAAGCACAGCTTAAATAAATGGTCCCGTCATATCACAGAATTTATTTTAAAACCATAATCAGGCAGCAACACAATCAAAATACAAACGGAATATCCCATCTCAAACAGAGTGCAAATATTAACTCTCAAAACACATTCCACTTTGTTCACAAATTCCGGCTTTTAAATAAATACAATTCAAATATATAGTCAGATTACTACACTGTCCCCATCAAACACTCCCAGGACAGGTACAGCACGGGGTTAGATACAGAGTAAAGCTCAGTGTGATGTTTTTGAGCTTATAAAACTCTCTCCACTGCACTGTAAGTTTGGGAGTGAATTGTGATGATGTCAGACGAACGGGAGGTGCTTTGACAATTTACCAATGCAACCCTTGAGGCAGGGGACGAGATCTGATGTGTACCCATGTTCGCCAGCCTTTGTAACCACCTCCCACAGCCCCCTGCCCAGCTCCCATCCTCGCCCTGTCAATCCTGCTCTCCTGGGAACTCTGTCTCTGCACCGGTAACCAGCAGGCTGTGCACTCCAGCCCTGGTGTCCCTCTGCTGATCAAACACAGCTTGATGTCGAGAAACATCTTGGCCAAGAGATTCCAGGTCATCGTCTACTTCCCGCGGTCCTTGGGATGTTCTGGCATGATAAGGTTGCACTCCCTGTTTCTCTCTCTCTGTCTCATATGCTGTTTCTCTCACTCTATCTGTCTCTCTCTCTCTATCTGTCTCTGTCTCGTATGCTGTTTCTCTCACTCTATCTGTCTTTCTCTCTCTGTCTCGTATGCTGTTTCTCTCACTCTATCTGTCTCTCTCTCTCTGTCTCGTATGCTGTTTCTCTCACTCTATCTGTCTCTCTCTCTGTCTCGTATGCTGTTTCTCTCACTCTATCTGTCTCTCTCTCTCTGTCTCGTATGCTGTTTCTCTCACTCTGTCTCTCTCTCTCTGTCTCGTATGCTGTCTCTCTCACTCTGTCTCTCTCTCTCAGTCTCGTATGCTGTTTCTCTCACTCTATCTGTCTCTCTCTCTCTGTCTCGTATGCTGTTTCTCTCACTCTATCTGTCTCTCTCTCTCTGTCTCGTATGCTGTTTCTCTCACTCTATCTGTCTCTCTCTCTCTGTCTTGTATGCTGTTTCTCTCACTCTATCTGTCTCTCTCTGTCTCGTATGCTGTTTCTCTCACTCTATCCGTCTCTCTCTCTCTGTCTCGTATGCTGTTTCTCTCACTCTATCTGTCTCTCTCTTCCACTGTCTGTCTCAGTCTCGTATGCTGTTTCTCTCACTCTTTTTCTGTTTCTCTCTGTCTCTATATGCCAATCTCCATCATCCACACTCAGTCTCTCTCCATCTCCCTCTCTTTCTTTCTGTTGGGGTCTCCCTCTCTCCATTTCCATTCTCTGTCTTCCTTTCTCAGCCTGTCTCTGTCTCTCTCTCTATCTCACCATCTCCCTCCCCCAGTGTCTCTCTCTCTCGCCATCTCTCTCTCTTGTTCCCCGTCTCCCTCTCTCCCACCGTCTCTCTCTCTGTCACGTTCCCCATTTCCCTCTCTCAGTCTGTCTCTCCTTCTCTCTCTCTCTCTTTCTCCGTCTACCTCCCTCTCTCTGTCTCTCTCTCGCCACCTCTCTCTCTCTCAGTCTCTCTCTGTCTCTCTCTCCATCGCCCTCTCTCCCAATCTTGTTCCCTGTCTCCCTCTCTCCCGCCATCTCTCTCTGTCATGTTCCCCATTTCCCTCTCTCAGTCTGTCTGTCTCTCCTTCTCTGTCTCCCTCCCTCTCTCTGTCTCGTTCTCTGTCTCCCTCTCTCTCCTTCTCTCTCTTGTTCTCCGTCTCCCTCCCTCTCTCTGTCTCGTTCTCCGTCTCCCTCTCTGTCTCCCTCTCTCTCTCTGTCTTGTTCTCTGTCTCCCTCTCTTTGTCTCGTTCTCTCTCTCCCTCGTTCTCTGTCTCTCTCTGTCTCTGTCTCGTTCTCTGAATCCCTCTCTCTCTCTCTCGTTCTCTGTCTCCCTCTCTCTCATTCTCTGTCTCCCTCTCGTTCTGTCTCCCTCTCTCTCTCTGTCTCGTTCTCTGTCTCCCTCTCTCTCTCTGTCTTGTTCGCTGTCTCCCTCTCTCTCTCTGTCTCTCTCTGTCTCTGTCTCGTTCTCTGAATCCCTCTCTCTCTCTCTCGTTCTCTGTCTCCCTCTCTCTCATTCTCTGTCTCCCTCTCGTTCTGTCTCCCTCTCTCTCTCTGTCTCGTTCTCTGTCTC
>NW_024470826.1:62633-125133 GCF_017639515.1 Carcharodon carcharias | reverse complement strand
TCTGGTGATCGCCGAGTCTGAAGATCTGGTGATCGCCGAGTTTGAAGATCTGGTGCTCGCCGAGTTTGAAGATCTGGTGATCGCCGAGTTTGAAGATCTGGTGATCGCCGAGTCTGAAGATCTGGTGCTCGCTGAGTTTGAAGGTCCGTTGAGGAAAGATTTGGACGTTCTGGTGGTAGGTAGGTTTGAAGATCCGGCTATGGAGGCTTTGGCATTGTCTAGTAGCTTCAGGCCGGCGTGAACGGGCATGTGCCACTGCAGGAACCGCTCCTGGGTGAAGCCTTTGCCACACGCCTGGCAGATGAAGGACTCACGGAGGCCGTGGCTGCGCTGGTGCTGCACCAGCTGCTCCTGCTGAACGAAGCAGCTCCCGCACTGGTCGCACCGGTAGGTCTCCGCCGCAAAGTGCAGCCGGCGGTGCTGCTGGTAGTTGGTGGCCAGGGCGAAGGTCTTGCCACACAGGCCGCACTCGTGGGCCTCCTGGCCGGTGTGCGCCGCCTGGTGCCGAGCGAGCAGGGCCGCCACCGTGAAGCCCTTGCCGCAGACGTCGCAGACGGCCAGGCGCTCACCCCGGTTGCACTGCTCGTGGGAGGAGACGGCCGCCGAGCGGGTGAAGCTCATCTCCCCGAACGCCCGCTGGCCGGCGTGGACTCGCAGGTGCTGCTGGAGGGCGTGCGAGCGACTGAACTGGTCCCCGCACGTGGCACAGGTGAAGGCCCCCGTGGTCCGCGCAGCCGGGGTCAGAGGCTGCAGAGTCTGGCCAGCTCCCTCCATCTCCACTTGACTTCTCACCGCAACCTAGAAAGACCAAGCAGATCACTGACAGACTAACGTCGGCTCACAGGTTAGGGCAGGCAGCGACACTGGAGTACAGTCTGAAAGGAACTGTTACAATCAGCTGTGGTTGTAGGGTCACCCTGACTATCAGTTGTTGTTGTGAGACCACCCTGGTTATCAGTTGTTGTTGTACGACACCCTGACCATCAGTTGTTGTTGTACGACCACCCTGACCATCAGTTGTTGTTGTGTGACCACCCTGACCATCAGTTGTTGTTGTGACGACCCTGACCATCAGTTGTTGTTGTGACCACCCTAACCATCAGTTGTTGTTGTATGACCACCCTGACCATCAGTTGTTGTTGTACAACACTGACCATCAGTTGTTGTTGTACAACCACCCTGACCATCAGTTGTTGTGTGACCACCCTGACCGTCAGTTGTTGTTGTAACCACCCTGACCGTCAGTTGTTGTTGTATGACCACACTAACCATCAGTTGTTGTTGTATGACCACCCAAACCATCAGTTGTTGTTGTATGACCACCCTGACCATCAGTTGTTGTTGTATGACCACAATGACCATCAGTTGTTGTTGTATGACCACACTGACCATCAGTTGTTGTTGTATGACCACCCTTGACCATCAGTTGTTGTTGTATAACCACCCTGACCATCAGTTGTTGTTGTATGACCACCCTGACCATCAGTTGTTGTATGACCACCCTGACCATCAGTTGTTGTTGTATGACCACCCTTGACCATCAGTTGTTGTTGTATGACCACAATGACCATCAGTTGTTGTCGTATGACCACCCTTGACCATCAGTTGTTGTTGTATGACCACCCTGACCATCAGTTGTTGTTGTGTGACCACCCTGACCATCAGTTGTTGTTGTGTGACCACCCTGACCATCAGTTGTTGTTGTGATGACCCTGACCATCAGTTGTTGTTGTGTGACCACCCTTGACCATCAGTTGTTGTTGTATGACCACCCTTGACCATCAGTTGTTGTTGTATGACCACAATGACCATCAGTTGTTGTCGTATGACCACCCTTGACCATCAGTTGTTGTTGTATGACCACCCTGACCATCAGTTGTTGTATGACCATCCTCACCATCAGTTGTTGTTGTATGACCACCCTGACCATCAGTTGTTGTTGTATGACCACCCTGACCATCAGTTGTTGTTGTGATGACCCTGACCATCAGTTGTTGTTGTATGACCACCCTTCACCATCAGTTGTTGTTGTATGACCACAATGACCATCAGTTGTTGTTGTATGACCACAATGACCATCAGTTGTTGTTGTATGACCACCCTGACCATCAGTTGTTGTTGTATGACCACCCTGACCATCAGTTGTTGTTGTATGACCACCCTGACCATCAGTTGTTGTTGTGATGACCCTGACCATCAGTTGTTGTTGTATGACCACCCTTGACCATCAGTTGTTGTTGTATGACCACAATGACCATCAGTTGTTGTTATATGACCACCATTGACCAACAGTTGTTGTTGTATGACCAAAATGACCATCAGTTGTTGTTGTATAACCACCCTGACCATCAGTTGTTGTTGTATGACCACCCTGACCATCAGTTGTTGTTGTATGACCACCCTGACCATCAGTTGTTGTTGTATGACCACCCTTGACCATCAGTTGTTGTTGTATGACCACCATGACCATCAGTTGTTGTTGTATGACCACCCTTGACCATCAGTTGTTGTTGTATGACCACCCTGACCATCAGTTGTTGTCGTATGACCACAATGACCATCAGTTGTTGTTGTATGACCACCCTGACCATCAGTTGTTGTTGTGTGACCACCCTGACCATCAGTTGTTGTTGTGTGACCACCCTTGACCATCAGTTGTTGTTGTATGACCACCCTGACCATCAGTTGTTGTTGTGTGACCACCCTTGACCATCAGTTGTTGTTGTGTGACCACCCTTGACCATCAGTTGTTGTCGTATGACCACAATGACCATCAGTTGTTGTTGTATGACCACCCTGACCATCAGTTGTTGTTGTGTGACCACCCTGACCATCAGTTGTTGTTGTGTGACCACCCTTGACCATCAGTTGTTGTTGTATGACCACCCTGACCATCAGTTGTTGTTGTGTGACCACCCTTGACCATCAGTTGTTGTTGTGTGACCACCCTTGACCATCAGTTGTTGTTGTGTCTGGGGCCACGTCTTCCTCTGACCCCCCCCGGGGTCTCCCCTCGCCTGTGCCCCTCCCTGACCCTCTCAAACCCCCTCCGGACCCTCTCTCTGACCCCCGGAACCTACCGTCCGTCCAACGCCTCTCCCTCCGCCGCCGCCGCTCCGTCTCCCTCTCTCCGGCGCAGGCGCGCCAACCGGCCCCGCCCACCCCCTCATCCGCCCCGACGCGTGCGCAACCCCAGTCCCCGCCCTCTTCCCGTCAGGCGCATGCGCCAACTGGGGCTGCGCTCCCTTTCCGGTTCGGCGCATGCGTCGGTTCGGACCCCCTTCCCGCTCAGCCGCACGCATGCGCGGCCCTCCACAATAGGGTGCAATCCAGCGCCCGGGGCAGTCTGGGTAACCACTACCGCCATTGAGGGACGCAGCCCAGCCCGTTACATTGAGGAGGAAGAGACGGGGGTCGGAATGGGAAACGGTAAAGCGGGGAAAGGAGAAGGAAGGGATGAGGGGACGGATGGGGAAGAGAAAGGGCCAGGGGGTGTGGGAGGGACTGAGCGGTGGGAGGGCCGAAGTGTTCTGGGAGGTGGGGAAGTAGATCGGGGAGGTGGGGGGAAGCGGAAGGGATCGGGGAGGTGGAGGGGAAGCGGAAGGGATCGGGGAGGTGGGGGGAAGCGGAAGGGATCGGGGAGGTGGGGGGAAGCGGTAGGGATCGGGGAGGTGGGGGGGAAGCGGAAGGGATCGGGGAGGTGGGGGGGAAGCGGAAGGGATCGGGGAGGTGGGGGGAAGCGGAAGGGATCGGGGAGGTGGAGGGGAAGCGGAAGGGATCGGGGAGGTGGGGGGGAAGCGGAAGGGATCAGAGAGGTGGGGGGAAGTGGAAGGGATCGGGGAGGTGGGGGGGAAGCGGAAGGGATCGGGGAGGTGGGGGGGAAGCGGAAGGGATCGGGGAGGTGGGGGGGAAGCGGAAGGGATCGGGGAGGTGGGGGGGAAGCGGAAGGGATCGGGGAGGTGGGGGGAGGTGGGGAAGGGGATCGGGGAGGTAGGGAAGGGAATCGGGGAGGTGGGGAAGGGGATCAGAGAGGTGGGGGGAAGCGGAAGGGATCGGGGAGGTGGGGGGGAAGCGGAAGGGATCAGGGAGGTGGGGGGGAAGCGGAAGGGATCGGGGAGGTGGGGGGAAGCGGAAGGGATCGGGGAGGTGGGGGGAAGCGGAAGGGATCGGGGAGGTGGGGGGGAAGCGGAAGGGATCGGGGAGGTGGGGGGGAAGCGGAAGGGATCGGGGAGGTGGGGGGAGGTGGGGAAGGGGATCGGGGAGGTAGGGAAGGGAATCGGGGAGGTGGGGAAGGGGATCAGAGAGGTGGGGGGAAGTGGAAGGGATCGGGGAGGTGGGGGGGAAGCTGAAGGGATCGGGGAGGTGGGGGGGAAGCGGAAGGGATCGGGGAGGTGGGGGGGAAGCGGAAGGGATCGGGGAGGTGGGGGGGAAGCGGAAGGGATCGGGGAGGTGGGGGGGAAGCGGAAGGGATCGGGGAGGTGGGGGGAAGCGGAAGGGATCAGGGAGGTGGGGGGAGGTGGGGAAGGGGATCGGGGAGGTAGGGAAGGGAATCGGGGAGGTGGGGAAGGGGATCAGAGAGGTGGGGGGAAGCGGAAGGGATCGGGGAGGTGGGGGGAAGCGGAAGGGATCGGGGAGGTGGGGGGAAGCGGAAGGGATCGGGGAGGTGGGGGGGAAGCGGAAGGGATCAGGGAGGTGGGGGGAAGCGGAAGGGATCGGGGAGGTGGGGGGAAGCGGAAGGGATCAGGGAGGTGGGGGGAAGCGGAAGGGATCAGGGAGGTGGGGGGAAGCGGAAGGGATCGGGGAGGTGGGGGGGAAGCTGAAGGGATCGGGGAGGTGGGGGGGAAGCGGAAGGGATCGGGGAGGTGGGGGGGAAGCGGAAGGGATCGGGGAGGTGGGGGGAAGCGGAAGGGATCGGGGAGGTGGGGGGAGGTGGGGAAGGGGATCGGGGAGGTAGGGAAGGGAATCGGGGAGGTGGGGAAGGGGATCAGAGAGGTGGGGGGAAGCGGAAGGGATCGGGGAGGTGGGGGGAAGCGGAAGGGATCGGGGAGGTGGGGGGGAAGCGGAAGGGATCGGGGAGGTGGGGGGAAGCGGAAGGGATCGGGGAGGTGGGGGGAGGTGGGGAAGGGGATCGGGGAGGTGGGGGGGAAGCGGAAGGGATCGGGGAGGTGGGGGGAGGTGGGGAAGTAGATCGGGGAGGTGGGGGGGAAGCGGAAGGGATCAGGGAGGTGGGGGGAAGCGGAAGGGATCAGGGAGGTGGGGGGGAAGCGGAAGGGATCGGGGAGGTGGAGGGGAAGCGGAAGGGATCGGGGAGGTGGGGGGAAGCGGAAGGGATCAGGGAGGTGGGGGGAAGCGGAAGGGATCGGGGAGGTGGGGGGAGGTGGGGAAGGGGATCAGAGAGGTGGGGGGAAGCGGAAGGGATCAGGGAGGTGGGGGGAAGCGGAAGGGATCAGGGAGGTGGGGGGAAGCGGAAGGGATCGGGGAGGTGGGGGGAAGCGGAAGGGATCGGGGAGGTGGGGGGAGGTGGGGAAGGGGATCAGGGAGGTGGGGGGAAGCGGAAGGGATCGGGGAGGTGGGGGGAGGTGGGGAAGGGGATCAGGGAGGTGGGGGGAAGCGGAAGGGATCAGGGAGGTGGGGGGAAGCGGAAGGGATCGGGGAGGTGGGGGGGAAGCGGAAGGGATCGGGGAGGTGGGGGGGAAGCGGAAGGGATCGGGGAGGTGGGGGGGAAGCGGAAGGGATCGGGGAGGTGGAGGGGAAGCGGAAGGGATCGGGGAGGTGGGGGGAGGTGGGGAAGGGGATCGGGGAGGTGGGGGGGAAGCGGAAGGGATCGGGGAGGTGGAGGGGAAGCGGAAGGGATCGGGGAGGTGGGGGGAGGTGGGGAAGGGGATCGGGGAGGTAGGGAAGGGAATCGGGGAGGTGGGGAAGGGGATCAGAGAGGTGGGGGGAAGCGGAAGGGATCGGGGAGGTGGGGGGGAAGCGGAAGGGATCGGGGAGGTGGGGGGGAAGCGGAAGGGATCGGGGAGGTGGGGGGGAAGCGGAAGGGATCGGGGAGGTGGGGGGGGAAGCGGAAGGGATCGGGGAGGTGGGGGGAGGTGGGGAAGGGGATCGGGGAGGTGGGGGGGAAGCGGAAGGGATCGGGGAGGTGGGGGGGAAGCGGAAGGGATCGGGGAGGTGGGGGGAGGTGGGGAAGGGGATCGGGGAGGTGGGGGGGAAGCGGAAGGGATCGGGGAGGTGGGGGGAAGCGGAAGGGATCGGGGAGGTGGGGGGAAGCGGAAGGGATCGGGGAGGTGGGGGGGAAGCGGAAGGGATCGGGGAGGTGGGGGGAAGCGGAAGGGATCGGGGAGGTGGGGGGGAAGCGGAAGGGATCGGGGAGGTGGGGGGAGGTGGGGAAGGGGATCGGGGAGGTGGGGGGGAAGCGGAAGGGATCGGGGAGGTGGGGGGGAAGCGGAAGGGATCGGGGAGGTGGGGGGAGGTGGGGAAGGGGATCGGGGAGGTGGGGGGGAAGCGGAAGGGATCGGGGAGGTGGGGGGAAGCGGAAGGGATCGGGGAGGTGGGGGGGAAGCGGAAGGGATCGGGGAGGTGGGGGGAAGCGGAAGGGATCGGGGAGGTGGGGGGAGGTGGGGAAGGGGATCGGGGAGGTGGGGGGGAAGGGGCGGGTTTCCCCATGGGGACTGAACACTTGATGTGGGGCCTGATCTCCACAAATTGATTGTCCCATGCAGGGAGTGGGTCAGTTGCCATTCAATTACCTCACATGTGGGCCCGTGGTTGCTGCATTCAACTCTGGGATGGTGAGGAGGTTAGGTACAGAGTAAATCTCCCTCTACACCGTCCCCATCAAACACTCCCAGGACAGGTACAGCACGGGGTTAGATACAGAGTAAAGCTCCCTCTACACTGTCCCCATCAAACACTCCCAGGACAGGTACAGCAGGGAGCTAGATACAGATTAAAGATTCCTCGACACTGTCCCCATCAAACACTCCCAGGACAGGTACAGCACGGGGTTAGATACAGAGTAAATGTCCCTCTACACTGTCCCCATCAACCACTCCCAGGACAGGTACAGCACGGGGTTAGATACAGAGTAAAGCTCCCTCTACACCGTCCCCATCAAACACTCCCAGGACAGGTACAGCACGGGGTTAGATACAGAGTAAATGTCCCTCTACACTGTCCCCATCAAACACTCCCAGGACAGGTACAGCACGGGGTTAGATACAGAGTAAATGTCCCTCTACACTGTCCCCATCAAACACTCCCAGGACAGGTACAGCACGGGGTTAGATACAGAGTAAATCTCCCTCTACACTGTCCCCATCAAACACTCCCAGGACAGGTACAGCACGGGGTTAGATACAGAGTAAAGATCCCTCTACACTGTCCCCATCAAACACTCCCAGGACAGGTACAGCACGGGGTTAGATACAGAGTAAATCTCCCTCTACACCGTCCCCATCAAACACTCCCAGGACAGGTACAGCACGGGGTTAGATACAGAGTAAATCTCCCTCTACACTGTCCCCATCAAACACTCCCAGGACAGGTACAGCACGGTGTTAGATACAGAGTAAAGTACCCTCTACACTGTCCCCATCAAACACTCCCAGGACAGGTACAGCACGGGGTTAGATACAGAGTAAATCTCCCTCTACACCGTCCCCATCAAACACTCCCAGGACAGGTACAGCACGGGGTTAGGTACAGAGTAAAGCTCCCTCTACACTGTCCCCATCAAACACTCCCAGGAGAGGTACAGCACGGGGTTAGATACAGAGTAAATCTCCCTCTACACTGTCCCCATCAAACACTCCCAGGACAGGTACAGCACGGGGTTAGATACAGAGTAAATCTCCCTCTACACTGTCCCCATCAAACACTCCCAGGACAGGTACAGCACGGGGTTAGATACAGAGTAAATGTCCCTCTACACTGTCCCCATCAAACACTCCCAGGACAGGTACAGCACGGGGTTAGATACAGAGTAAATGTCCCTCTACACTGTCCCCATCAAACACTCCCAGGACAGGTACAGCACGGGGTTAGATACAGAGTAAATCTCCCTCTACACTGTCCCCATCAAACACTCCCAGGACAGGTACAGCACGGGGTTAGATACAGAGTAAAGATCCCTCTACACTGTCCCCATCAAACACTCCCAGGACAGGTACAGCACGGGGTTAGATACAGAGTAAATCTCCCTCTACACCGTCCCCATCAAACACTCCCAGGACAGGTACAGCACGGGGTTAGATACAGAGTAAATCTCCCTCTACACTGTCCCCATCAAACACTCCCAGGACAGGTACAGCACGGGGTTAGATACAGAGTAAAACTCCCTCTACACCGTCCCCAACAAACACTCCCAGGACAGGTACAGCACGGGGTTAGTTACAGAGTAAATCTCCCTCTACACTGTCCCCATCAAATACTCCCAGGACAGGTACAGCACGGGGTTAGATACAGAGTAAATCTCCCTCTACACTGTCCCCATCAAATACTCCCAGGACAGGTACAGCACGGGGTTAGATACAGAGTAAATCTCCCTCTACACTGTCCCCATCAAATACTCCCAGGACAGGTACAGAACGGGGTTAGATACAGAGTAAATCTCCCTCTACACTGTCCCCATCAAACACTCCCAGGACAGGTACAGCACGGGGTTAGATACAGAGTAAAGCTCCCTCTACACCATCCCCATCAAACACTCCCAGGACAGGTACAGCACGGGGTTAGATACAGAGTAAATCACCCTCTACACCGTCCCCATCAAACACTCCCAGGACAGGTACAGCACGGGGTTAGATACAGAGTAAAACTCCCTCTACACCGTCCCCAACAAACACTCCCAGGACAGGTACAGCACGGGGTTAGATACAGAGTAAATCTCCCTCTACACTGTCCCCATCAAATACTCCCAGGACAGGTACAGAACGGGGTTAGATACAGAGTAAATCTCCCTCTACACTGTCCCCATCAAACACTCCCAGGACAGGTACAGCACGGGGTTAGATACAGAGTAAAGCTCCCTCTACACCATCCCCATCAAACACTCCCATGGCAGCTACAGCACGGGGTTAGATACAGAGTAAATCTCCCTCTACACTGTCCCCATCAAACACTCCCAGGACAGGTACAGCACGGGGTTAGATACAGAGTAAATCTCCCTCTACACTGTCCCCATCAAACACTCCCAGGACAGGTACAGGACGGGGTTAGATACAGAGTAAATCTCCCTCTACACTGACCCCATCAAACACTCCCAGGACAGGTACAGCACACGGTTAGATACAGAGTAAATCTCTATCGCTTCACTCTGGCCTTTATTTGAGTCCTATCCTTGAACAATTCACACAGACAACACACCCTTCTCCCCTCCAGCCTCCCAAAATTCCGGATGAGTCCGGTCGCTCCGGCCTTCCCATTGCTGAAAGGCCTCCTCTGCGGCTCGGCCCTGGTGGTGAAGTGTCGGCGCCGAGCATGAGCAGCTGGTGACGTGCCCAGCTTCAGTCTTCCTCCTGCCCTTTCCACCGGGTGCCTCCCCTCTGGCTCACTTGTCGGGGCTTCCCGCTGCTCCTGGCTCCTCCTCCGGCCGTCCGGTGGGATCAGGCTGTGCGCAGCGGTGCTGTTGGAGGCTGCACCAGCGGCCGAAACTGTCTCCGCAGAGGTGGCAGATGAAGGAGGGCGAGGGGGCGGTGCCGACGCCGGCGGCAGGAGCCGGGGCGGGTGCCGGGCCCTGGGGGGACGGTGGCGCCGGCGGCGGTGTCTGTTCGGCCTCGTGCAGCCGGGCGTGGCGGTCCAGGTAGTGGCTGCGGCTGAAGCCTTGGCCGCAGCGCCGGCAGACGAAGGAGAACTGCAGGGCGTGTCGCCGGCAGTGCAGCTCCAGCTGCTGGCGGTCACCGAAGCGGAGGTGGCAGACGCCGCAGAGGTGCGCCCGGCTGTGGCAGTGCGTGAGCCGGTGCCGCCGGTAGTTGGCAGCCAGGGCGAACGTCTGCCCGCAGCGGCCACAGGAGAGCGGCTCCTCGCCGGTGTGCGCCTCCTGGTGCCGCGCCAGCAGAGCCGCCACGGTGAAGCCCTTCCCGCAGACGTCGCAGACGGAGAAACGCTCGCCGTTGTTGCACAGCTGGAAGGAACCCAGTGCCGCCGTCCGAGTGAAGCTCATCTCCGGCAGTGCCCGCTGGCCGGCGTGGATGCGCTGGTGCTGCTGCAGGGCGTGAGGCCGCATGAAGTGGTCCCCGCAGGTTGGGCAGGTCAGGGGCTTCCCGGCGCCCGGGGCTCCTGGCGTTAGCGTCTGACCGGCTCGCTGCATCCCGGCTCTGACCTGCTAAAGCCGGGAAAAAACACGTCAGTCAGGGTGACGGCCCTCCCACCATCCTCACCTCATCCAAACGTCTGCCCCTGAACCCAATCCCATAACCCTGAGCTCCACACGTCATACCGCACTGCCGGAGGCCATTCGGCCCTCTACCGGGACTATCCAATGGGTGACGGCCCTCCCACCACCCTCACCTCATCCAAACGTCTGCCCCTGAACCCAATCCCATAACCCTGAGCTCCACACGTCATACCGCACTGCCGGAGGCCATTCGGCCCTCTACCGGGACTATCCAATGGGTGACGGCCCTCCCACCACCCTCACCTCATCCAAACGTCTGCCCCTGAACCCAATCCCATAACCCTGAGCTCCACACGTCATACCGCACTGCCGGAGGCCATTCGGCCCTCTACCGGGACTATCCAATGGGTGACGGCCCTCCCACCACCCTCACCTCATCCAAACGTCTGCCCCTGAACCCAATCCCATAACCCTGAGCTCCACACGTCATACCGCACTGCCGGAGGCCATTCGGCCCTCTACCGGGACTATCCAATGGGTGACGGCCCTCCCACCACCCTCACCTCATCCAAACGTCTGCCCCTGAACCCAATCCCATAACCCTGAGCTCCACACGTCATACCGCACTGCCGGAGGCCATTCGGCCCTCTACCGGGACTATCCAATGGGTGACGGCCCTCCCACCACCCTCACCTCATCCAAACGTCTGCCCCTGAACCCAATCCCATAACCCTGAGCTCCACACGTCATACCGCACTGCCGGAGGCCATTCGGCCCTCTACCGGGACTATCCAATGGGTGACGGCCCTCCCACCACCCTCACCTCATCCAAACGTCTGCCCCTGAACCCAATCCCATAACCCTGAGCTCCACACGTCATACCGCACTGCCGGAGGCCATTCGGCCCTCTACCGGGACTATCCAATGGGTGACGGCCCTCCCACCACCCTCACCTCATACATACGTCTGCCCCGAACACAAACATTCAATCTGATAATCCTGAGCTCCACATGTCATACCGCACAGCAGGAGGCCATTCGGCCCTCTACCGGGACTATCCAATGCATCTCACTTCTCTGCTCCTCCCTCATCTCCCTCTGCCTGAGGCAGAGTTTAAACCCCAAATGAACAATTGTCAATTTAGATTCGCTAAGATGGTGACTGATCCGATTGTGGTCTCAGCTCCGCTCTCCTGTCTGTCCCTCCATAACCCTCACCTCCTCCCCTGTCGATCAGAAACCTGTCTAACTCAGCCTCGGATATATTCAACACCCCGGCCCCCACTGCTCTCTGGGAGGGGGGGAGAGAGAGAATTCCACAGACTGACCACCCTCGGAGAGAAGAAATTCCTCCTCATCTCCGTCTTCAACAGGAGACCCCCTCATTCTGAAACTGTGTATTTCCTCTCCTGGCCCTCAGTTGTTGTTGTATTTGTTGTATTTCTTCCCCTGGCCCTCAGTTGTTGTTATAATTGTTGTTGTATTTCTTCCCCGGCCCTCAGTAGTTGTTTTTGTTGTTGTATTGGTTGTTGTTATATTTGTTGTTTTTATATTTGTTGTTGTATTGGTTGTTGGCGTATTGCTTGTTGTTGTATTGCTTGTTGTTTTTGTAGTTGTTGTATTGCTTGTTGTTGTTGTATTTGTTGTTGTATTGCTTGTTGTATTTGTTGTTGTATTGCTTGTTGTTGTATTTGTTGTTGTATTGCTTGTTGTATTTGTTGTTGTATTGCTTGTTGTATTTGTTGTTGTATTGCTTGTGGTTGTTGTATTTGTTGTTGTATTACTTGTGGTTGTATTTGTTGTTGTATTGCTTGTTGTATTTGTTGTTGTATTGCTTGTTGTATTTGTTGTTGTATTGCTTGTTGTGTATTTGTTGTTGTATTGCTTGTTGTTGTATTTGTTGTTGTATTGCTTGTTGTATTTGTTGTTGTATTGCTTGTTGTGTATTTGTTGTTGTATTGCTTGTTGTTGTATTTGTTGTTGTATTGCTTGTTGTATTTGTTGTTGTATTGCTTGTTGTATTGCTTGTGGTTGTTGTATTGCTTGTGGTTGTTGTATTTGTTGTTGTATTGTTTGTTGTTGTTGTATTTGTTGTTGTATTGCTTGTTGTATTTGTTGTTGTATTGCTTGTGGTTGTTGTATTGCTTGTGGTTGTTGTATTTGTTGTTGTATTGCTTGTGGTTGTTGTATTTGTTGTTGTATTGCTTGTGGTTGTTGTATTTGTTGTTGTATTGCTTGTGGTTGTTGTATTTGTTGTTGTATTGCTTGTGGTTGTTGTATTTGTTGTTGTATTGCTTGTGGTTGTTGTATTTGTTGTTGTATTGCTTGTGGTTGTTGTATTTGTTGTTGTATTGCTTGTGGTTGTTGTATTTGTTGTTCTTTTTGTGTTTGTTGTTTTTGTATTGGTTATTGTTGTATTTGTTGTTGTATTTGTTGTTGTTGTTGTAATTGTTGCTCTTTTTGTATTTGTTGTTGTTTTTGTATTGGTTATTGTTGTATTTGTTGTTGTATTTGTTGTTGTTGTTGTAATTGTTGTTCTTTTTGTATTTGTTGTTGTTTTTGTATTGGTTATTGTTGTATTTGTTGTTGTATTTGTTGTTGTTGTTGTAATTGTTGCTCTTTTTGTATTTGTTGTTGTTGTTGTTGTTGTTGTATTTGTTGTTGTTGTTGTTGTTGGGTGACTCCGCATTTCCGGTCTGCTGCTTCTGCTGGTGCTCCTTCCCCCACCGGATGTCCCGTCCTGTATTTCCCTCCCCCTCGCTCCTTGTCCCCGGTTCAGTCCCGCGGGTTCCCCGGTTAAAGTTGTCCCTCCCCCCCAACCCCCGCTCGCGGCCACGGACAATCGTTCCCCCTGCCTCGCCCCCTGCGGCCCGGCCCGGCCCGGCCCGGCCCCGCCCCGCCCCCTGCGGCCCGGCCCCGCCCCGCCCCCTGCGGCCCGGCCCCGCCCCCGCCGCCCCGGGGTTTCTGACCTACCCCCTGGAATTTCGGCTCCGGCTCCGGCTCCGCTGCGCCCGCCGCCGCTCCCAGTCGTATCGCGCATGCGTCCTCCCTGCCTCCCACACCCGCATGCGCAGTGCCCCCCGCCCGCCGCGGCCATAGGGCGCTTTCTGGCGCGCGCGGCACTCTGGGTATCCAGGCCCTCCATTGCTCCCGCCGGGCGTGTCGCATTCGCCCTTCAGCCGCCAGCATCTAGAAAACCGGAATTGGGGGCTGGGAGGGCTAATGGGGGGGTGGGGGAATGGGGGGTATTGAGGGGGAAGGGGCGGGTAGTGGGTTTGGGTGTGGGTGGGTGTGTGTGTGGGGGGTAGGGAATGGGGGGTGGGATTGGGGTTGGGTTGGGTTGGGTGGTGGGGGGGTGGGTTGGGTTGGGTGGTGGGGGGGTGGGTTGGGTTGGGTGGTGGGGGGGTGGGTTGGGTTGGGTGGTGGGGTGGGTTGGGTGGGTTTTGGTTGGGTTGGGTTGGGTTGGGTTGGGTTTGGGTTTGGGTTGGGTGGGTTGGGGTGAGTTGGGTTGGGTGGGTAGGGGGTTGGGTTGGGAGGGTGGGGGGGTGGGGTGGGTTGGGTTGGGAGGGTGGGGGGTTGGGTGGGGTGGGTTGGGTTGGGAGGGTAGGTTGTGTGGTGGGGTTGGGTTGGGTTGGGTGGTGGGGTGGGGGGTTGGGTTGGGTTGGGTGGTGGGGTGGTGTGTGGTGGGGTGGGTTGGGAGGGCGGGTTGGGTTGGGTAGTGGGGTGGGGGGTTGGGTTGGGTTGGGTGGTGGGTTGGGTGGTGGGGTGGGGGGTTGGGTGGTGGGGTGGGGGGTTGGGTTGGGTTGGGTGGTGGGTTGGGTGGTGGGGTGGGAGGGGGGTTGGGTTGGGTGGTGGGGTGGGGTGTTGGGTTGGGTTGGGTTGGGTGGTGGGGGGTTGGGTTGGGTTGGGTGGTGTGGTGGGGTGGGGTGGGAGGGGGGTTGGGTTGGGTGGTAGGGGTGTTGGGTTGGGTGGTGGGGTGGGGTGTTGGGTTGGGTTGGGTGGTGGCGCGTTGGGTTGGGTGGGGTGGGAGCGTGGGTGGGGTTGGGTGTGGGGGAGTAGGTTTTCAGGGGGAGAAATTGTGTGGCGATAATGTTACACAGAGTGCAGCTGCCTAACTGAGTGAAGGCTTGGAGCTTGGTGAGAGGGGAGTCCGGTGAAGAGTGGGGTGGGGGGAAGGAGTTATTCATTTCCTCTTTCTATATTTCACTCCCCCCCCCTAGAAATTGGTTCTTGCTCTGCTACAGGTGAGGTGTTTGGTGAGTATCTGGTAACTAGGTAAGACCTATTCTGTCCCTAATGTTTGTCATAGTACACAATTTGGTGGTAAAGTTATAAAAGATATAAGAAAGCAATGTAAATAAGTGATTAATATAACAAAATAATTATTTAAAACACATTAAGGATGGCAGGACAGGTGATGTGTGAAGGTTGCAGCATGTGGGAGCTCCTGGATACCAGTGTGATCTGGGGCGAACACGTCTGCAGTAAGTGTTTGCAGCTTGAGGAACTTCAGCTCAGAGTCATTGAGCTGGAGGCTGAGTTGCAGACACTGCGACACATCAGGGAGGGGGAAAGTTACCTGGATGCTCTGTACCAGGAGGAGGTCACACCACTTAGGATAGAGTCTTCTAATCTGGTCAGGGACAGGAGGGTGTGGCTGTGAATGAGACAGGTAATGGGACCAAGAGGGCAGGATTGGGAGCCTCAGCAATTGTCCAACAGGTTCGAGGTTCTCTAAGCTTGTCTGGATGAGAGTGGAGGCTACAGGGTGGGTGAGCAAACTGACTATGGCACCGTGGTACAGGAAGCCATTCAAATGGTGGGGGGGGGGGAACAAAAAGGAATGTAGTGGTAGGAAGGGACAGTATAGTGAGGGGGATTGACACTGTTCTCTATAGCAAAGAGCGAGAGTCCAGGAGGCTGTGTTGCCTGCCCAGTGCCAGGGTTCGGGACATTTGCTCAGAGCTGGACAGGAACTTGCAGTGGGAGGGGGAGGATCCAGTGGTCGTGGTACATGTAGGCAGGATGAGGAAGGAGGATCTGCATAGTCAGTATGAGCAGCGAGGCACCAAATTAAGAAGCAGAACCTCAAAGGTAATATTTTTTGCATTATTACCTGAGCCACGTGCAAATTGGCATAGGATAAATAAGATGAAAGAAATGAATATGTGGCTGAAAGACTGATATAGGAGAAGTGGGTTCCGGTTTGTGGGGCACTGGCATCAGTATTGGGGAAAGCAGGATCTGTACCATTGGGACAGTCGACACCTGAGCCGTGCTGGGGCTGGTGTCCTCATAAGCTGCCTAACTAGGGGAGTAGAGGGGGTTTTAAACTGAATAGTGGGGGGCAAGGGATCAAAATGGGAAGATGTGGTAAACCAAAGAGTAGAGACAAGGCAAGAGAGACAAGTATTAATATGGGAAATAATAAACAGACTGTGACAGGAAGGGAGAGAGAGTACAAATCTCAGAGTAAATCAGCAGATAAGGCTAGATGCTACAAAAACAATAAAAGGACAAAACTAAAGACTCTGTAGCACAAAGTATTCAAACCAAAACAGATGAACAGATAGTGCAAATAGAAATAAATAAGTACGATCTGAAAGCCATTACAGAGACATGGTGACAGGATGACAAGGATTGGGACCTGAATATTGAAGGGTATGTGACATTTAGGAAGGACAGGAAGTTGGGGAAAGGCGAGAGGGTGGCTCTGTTAATTAATGATGGTATTAGCACATTAGAGAGGGATTAATCTAAGATCAGCAAACCAGGATGCAGAAGCAGTTTGGGTTGAGATGAGGAATGATAAAGGCAAGAAGAGCAAAGTTGTTGTTTTGAGTCCTCATGACCCTTCGAAGGTCTTGAAAACTCGAAACATCAACTGTGCTCTTCTCCGCCGATGCTGCCAGACCTGCTGAGTTTTTCCAGGTATTTCTGTTTCTGTTTTTATAAAAAAAGAGATAATGGGAGCTTGTCAGGCAAATACAGCAATAATCATGGGGGATTTTAATCTACAAATAGACTGGGAAAATCAGATGGGCAAAGGTAGCGCAGATGAGGAGTTCATTGAATGTTTTTGGGGTAGTTTCTTAGAACAGCACGTTCCAGAACCAATCAGGCCTTACTAGGCCTGGTATTGAGCAATGAGATAGGATTAGTTGCTAACCTCATAGTGAAGGCTCCCCTCGGTAGCAGTGATCATAATTTAATTGAATTTTACATTCATTTTGAGGGAGAAATGAGTGTGTCCAAGACAAGTGTTTTAAATATAAATAAGGGCATGAAAGCAGAGCTAGCTAAAGTGAACCGGCAAAGGAGTTGAAGGGATAGGTCAATAGAGGTTCACTGGCAGACATTTAAAGGGATTTTCAGAATACACAGGATAGATACAGTTCAGAGAGAAAGAAAAATCTCAAGGGGAGGGGCCACCATCCTTGGTTAATTAAAAAAGTTAAAGTCAGTATCAAACTTAAAGAAAAAGCATCTAATTACACAAAGCAGGCCAGATGATTGGAAAGAATATAAAGAACAGCGAAGAATGACAAAGGGATTAACAAGGAGGGAAAAATTAGTGTATGAGAGAAAACTAGCTGGTAATATAAAGACAGATAGTAAGAGTTCCTATAGATATTTAAATAAGAGTTAACAAAGTGAGCGTTGGTCCTATAGAGAGCGCGTTTGGGAATTGATAATGGAAAGTAGGGAGATGGTGGATGAATGAAACAAGTATTCTGCTTCAGTCTTCACTATAGAGGACACAAGTCACATCCCGGAAATAGCTGTGAATCAGGAAGTGGGAGGGAGGAGCTCAGGAAAATTACAATCACCAGGGAAGTGGCACTGAGCAAATTGTCAGGGCTGCGGACTGACAAATCCCCAGGGTCCGGATGGACTTCACCCTAAGGTCTTGAAAGAAGTGGATTAGTGAGATAGTTGATGCACTGGTTTTAATTTTCCAGAATTCCCTATATTTGGGGAAGGTCCTATTAGATTGGAAAAGAGCAAATGTAATTTCTTTATTCAAAAAGAGAGGGAGACAGAGAGCAGGTAACTGCAGGCCAGTTAGCTTAATATCCGTCATAGGGAAAATGTGAGAAGCTATTATTAAGGATATTATAACAGGGCACTTAGAAAAACTCAAAGCAATCAGGCAGATTGTGCTTAACCAATTTATTGGAGTTCTTTGAAGGATTTACATGTGCTCTGGAAAAAGGAGAATCAGTGGATTTACTGTACTTAGATTTCCAGAAGAGATTTTGGAAGGAAATAGAGATAGTTTAAGTAAGTTATATTGGTATTTCTGAGTGTTAGGAATGAGCTTAGCTTTAATGTTTAAGTTTGATTTGTTTTTCTGTATCTGAGTGTTAAGAAAAGGTCAAGTTGAGTTTTAGTTTCATTTTAAAAGGCGCCTGCATTTCTAATGAGAGTTTACGACTGTAGACGAAGTTAACCAAACACAAGGGTAGAAAAACTGGGCTGTTGCCTAGAGAGGCAGGTCCCTCCCACAGACACACATACACAAGAAACTAGAAACAGTGGTTTTTGAGTTCAATTTTGATGACAGCTGCCAGCCAGAGGCAGCCTGGAAGGCTCAGATAGCCAGCCCCAAGCTAAAGAAGAAATCCCCTAAGAATCCAGGGGAATGGAACAGGAGAAAGTCCCAAGCAGACCTTCTAGTCAAAGGAAAGCCAGGAACCTGGAAAAGGTCCTGTTAAGTGAAGTTAAGAGAGAGGGGCAGAGAAAGGCTCCAAGCTTCAAGCTTCAAGCTGCAGGAAGCAGAGTCAAAGCGAGATAAAGGCTTGTGAGAAGTCAGAAGGTCCAAAGAGGCAACTGAATGTTTGTAACTCTTTGCTATGGGCATGTGAAGCAGTGGTGTACTGTTGACAGCTGAGTCAGTGAGAGAGAGTGCGTGGAAGAAAGCTTGAATGCACATGGTGAGCAAGGGGAGAGGAAAATCGGAAGGAGAGTTCGAAAGCCTGGAGGCGAACCCTTGCGAAATGTATTTGAGAGAGAGCATCAGTTTGGGAACAGATTCCAAGGCGAGTTCTTAGAAAGTGGAGATTGGAAACCCTCATGTGAAAGATGGAGTGCAGTGAGACTGGGTGGCTCATAGTGTAACAATCGTCTGGGGGGAGTTGAGGAGAGGTCCACAGCATCTGTCACTTGGGTTCAGTGTGCAGCGTATCCGACCACAGGTCACCGATTGGTTTACATGGACTGTACTTACTGTGAACATTAGCTTTGTAACTTGTGTTATCCTTTCAAATCTGTATGTATCTGTAACGGTATAGTTGTGGGTGAAGGAGTATTGTAGTATAGTTCATCTTTTCTTATTTAATGAATATTTTGTGCTTTTGTTAAAAGTTCATTAGCTGACTGGTGACTCTGTTCAGTAGCCCCTCTCCACGTATCTAAACAAACTGATAAAAGTTAGGTTAAAAGCAAAAACTGTGGATGCTGGAAATCCAAAACAAAAACAAAAATACCTGGAAAAACTCAGCAGGTTTAGGATCGACCAAGCTGGGCTCCACCCTGGGGTGAGACTTGTCCAGCAGTAACCCCAGCTAGGGATCAAAGCAAAGTGGGGGCTCCTGTGAGATTTGAAACACGGACAGTGGGTTATTGGATGCAGAATAATATTTTTGGGAGGAATAACACAGCAAGGGAGTACACAATGAATGGTAGGACCCTAGAAAGTACAGAGGGTCAGAGGGACCTCAGTGTACATGTCCGTAGATCCCTGAAGGCAGCAGCACAGGGAGATAAGGTGGTTAAGAAGGTATATGGGATACTTGCCTTTATTGGCTGAGGCATAGAATACAAGAGCAGGGAGGTTATGTTTGAACTGTATAAAACGCTGGTTAGGCCACAGCTGGAGTACTGTGTGCAGTTCTGGTCGCCACATTATAGGAAGGATGTGACTGCACCTGGAGGGGGTGTAGAGGAGATTCACCAGGATGTTGCTTGGGCTGGAGCGTTACCGTTATGAAGAGAGACTGGATAGGTTGGGGCTGTTTTCCTTAGTGCAGAGAAGGCTGAGGGGCGTAGATAGGGTAGGTAGGAAGGAACTTCCCCCTTTAGCGGAGGGGTCAATAACCAGGGGGCAATAGATTCAAGGTGAGGGGCAGGAGGTTTAGAGGGGATTTGAGGAGGGATATTTTTCACCCACAGGGTGGTGGGAATCTGGAACACACACTGCCTGAGGGCGTGGTAGAGACAGGAACCCTCACAACATTGAAGAAGTATTTAGATGAACACTTGAAATGCCACAGCGAACAGGGCTACTTGCCGAGTGCTGGAAAATGGGATTAGCTGCTTGATGGCCAGCACAGACACAATGGGCCGAAGGGCCTGTTTCTGTGCTGTATAACTCTATGCCCCTATGAGCATGTTCTCTATGGGATGAGTCAGTTTAGTTGGCTAAGATCCAGTTGGGAATGAAGCATGAACTAGAGGTAAAGGAAAGGAAAGCGAAGGAAATAAAGAGAATTAAGGAAGCTGGAACTGGAATTTCAGACAGGAAAGATGGAATGAGAAAGGGGATATAAGCTCAGAAGGCTGGAAGTTTAAAAAGAGACACTGAGGAAAGTCCTGATGATGAAAAAACCTTCAACCCAAAGCCTCGTGGGGAGGTGTTTAATTTTGTACAAACTCTCCCAGAGGCTGAGTAAAGGAATGTTGAGGCACTCTTTACCTCGTTTGAAAAAGGTGGCTAAGCAAATGAAGTGGCCAAAAGAGATGTGGACCTTGCTCCTACAGAGTAGGTTGGTGGGTAGAGCACATGGGGTTTATGCTAGAGGATAATGTCCTGTTCTGCTCACCACACTTTGCACAGGAAACCAGAGTTAACACTTTGAGTCCGTATGACTCTTCTACAGAACTCTGAAACTCTGAAGAAGAGTCATAAGGACTCGAAACGTTAGCTCTGTGGTTTTTCCCCCCTCCACAGATACTGTCAGACCTGCTGAGCTTTTCCAGCATTTGCTGTTTATGAAATGTGGGTACATGTTCTTTCTGCCTGCAAACAAAAGGGTCCTATGTACTAATATATGTAGCTTCCAGTACATGCAAATAAACCACACTGTGAGGCGGAGTGACAATCTTTAATTGGTTGTCAGTGTAATTCTTAGCACATGGAGGAATATTTAGCAAATGTTGTTCAATCATGGAATCACATTTAATGCTGGACATTGTGTTTTGAGTTTTACAAGCCTGGTCTGGTTGGGTCTGATCTGTACCCTGCCCATCGTGAACAGTGGCTGGAACATGCTGTTTGATATGATCTGCCAGTCATGGGACATAGGGCCTACATACCCAGCATCAGACTGGCACTGAAATACATATAGCACCTTAATCATTTGTGTGAGAGGCAGCATGTCTTTTCCACTTGACAGCAACATCCTGTTAGTGGTGAGGACCACTCGGGTTGCTACTGCATAGGAGCAGCATGAAACCTGTTGAGCAGGGTTTTGAGACACCTTGGCCCTTCCAGGGTAATCCGAGGTAGACTGGGCACGTTTCAGTGCCAAAGATGACAGCCTAGTGTCCATGCATGAGTTTGAGTGATATACAGAGTGAAATGATCCTATCAACGAAGCCATTATCCCACAGGATGTCATTGACATGCCCTTTTACAGTATCAAACTTGCATGGTGAATAAATGGCTTGGGCCCTAATTATAAGGCTGCCAGGTGGATTGCTCGGAGATTGGACACAACTTGGCGGCTGTTAGGGAGGGAGTTCCAGGATTTTGTCCGTGTGGTGTAGGTACACCCACGGCGCTGTTAGGGTAGGGAGTTACAGGATTTTGTCCGTGTGGTATAGGTACACCCACGGCGCTGTTAGGGAGGGAGTTCCAGGATTTTGTCCGTGTGGTGTAGGTACACCCACCGCGCTGTTAGGGAGGGTGTTCCAGGATTTTGTCTGTGTGGTGTAGGTACACCCACGGCGCTGTTAGGGAGGGAGTTCCAGGATTTTGACCCAGCGACAGTGAAGGAATGGACGATATATTTCCAAGTCGGGATGGTGAGGGGCTTGGAGGGGAACTTCCAGGTGGGGGTGTTCCCATGTGTCTGCTGCCCTTGTCCTTCTGGATGGCAGTGGTCGTGGGTTTGAAAGGTGCTGTCGAAGGAGTGTCCAAAGCCTTCACATCCAAACACAAGTTGGTGCCGAGAACTGGACACAATACTCCAGCCGTGGCTGAACTAGAATCTCACACAAGCTCAAAGTAATCACCTCCTCATGTGGGCTGGGGGTCAGTTTGGGCGGTCAGGCCCTTGGGAGGTTGAAAAGACACCAAAGCGCGTTTTGTTCCGGGCTCAGGACAGCCCAGAGCCGCCGTCCGGCGGTTCGGGAGATGTTGGTGTTGTTGTTGGCGGGAATGGCGGCCGGGATTCCCGGCAGGCACCGCGGGCGTGCAGGTCCCCAGGGCCGGCAGCGGCCGCGCGGGATTGTGGGACGTCGACGCCGCGCGCCTGCGCACTCACGGAGACCGCCCCAAAGGGATTGGGGGGAGGGGGTGGCGGTAGCGGTGGTGGTGGTGGTGAAGGCGGCCGCGGGGGATTGTGGGCCGGCAGCAGGAAGACGGAGGAGTCCAGAGGAGGAGGAGGAGGGTGAGAACCGGCGCCGGGGGCGGTACGGGAGGGACAGGGGGGCCGGGGGGGTGGGGGGAGGTGGGGAAGAGGCGGGAGGGGCCCTGAGGGAGGCAGGGAGTCATTGCCAGCCCTTTCCCCCCGCCCTCTGCGGCCTCCACACTCTGACAGTGGGGATCACCTATGTAAACATGTCACGCTGCAGTTCCAGCCTCCCAACACCGGGGGCGCTGAAACTGGAGGAACAGATTAAATTGGAGGCTCCCAGCGTCAAATATAAACCTTTGAGGGGGAGAGGGTTGATTTATACAGTTATACCCTGTATCTAACCCCGTGCTGTACCTGTCCTGGGAGTGTTTGATGGGGACAGTGTAGAGGGAGATTTACTCTGTATCTAACCCCGTGCTGTACCTGTCCTGGGAGTGTTTGATGGGGACAGTGTAGAGGGAGATTTACTCTGTATCTAACCCCGTGCTGTACCTGTCCTGGGAGTGTTTGATGGGGACAGTGTAGAGGGAGATTTACTCTGTATCTAACCCCGTGCTGTACCTGTCCTGGGAGTGTTTGATGGGGACGGTGTAGAGGGAGATTTACTCTGTATCTAACACCGTGCTGTACCTGTCCTGGGAGTGTTTGATGGGGACAGTGTAGAGGGAGATTTACTCTGTATCTAACCCCGTGCTGTACCTGTCCTGGGAGTGTTTGATGGGGACGGTGTAGAGGGAGATTTACTCTGTATCTAACCCCGTCCTGTACCTGTCCTGGGAGTGTTTGATGGGGACGGTGTAGAGGGAGATTTACTCTGTATCTAACCCCGTGCTGTTTCTGTCCTGGGAGTGTTTGATGGGGACAGTGTAGAGGGAGTTTTACTCTGTATCTAACCCCATGCTGTACCTGTCCTGGGAGTGTTTGATGGGGACGGTGTAGAGGGAGCTTTACTCTGTATCTAACCCCGTGCTGTACCTGTCCTGGGAGTGTTTGATGGGGACGGTGTAGAGGGAGATTTACTCTGTATCTAACCCCGTGCTGTACCTGTCCTGGGAGTGTTTGATGGGGACAGTGTAGAGGGAGATTTACTCTGTATCTAACCCCGTGCTGTACCTGTCCTGGGAGTGTTTGATGGGGAAAGTGTAGAGGGATGTTTACTCTGTATCTAACCCCGTGCTGTACCTGTCCTGGGAGTGTTTGATGGGGACGGTGTAGAGGGAGCTTTACTCTGTATCTAACCCCGTGCTGTACCTGTCCTGGGAGTGTTTGATGGGGACGGTGTAGAGGGAGATTTACTCTGTATCTAACCCCGTGCTGTACCTGTCCTGGGAGTGTTTGATGGGGACAGTGTAGAGGGAGATTTACTCTGTATCTAACCCCGTCCTGTACCTGTTCTGGGAGTGTTTGATGGGGACGGTGTAGAGGGAGTTTTACTCTGTATCTAACCCCGTGCTGTACCTGTCCTGGGAGTGTTTGATGGCGACAGTGTAGAGGGAGCTTTACTCTGTATCTAACCCCGTGCTGTACCTGTCCTGGGCGTGTTTGATGGGGACAGTGTAGAGGGAGATTTACTCTGTATCTAACCCCGTGCTGTACCTGTCCTGGTAGTGTTTGATGGGGACGGTGTAGAGGGAGCTTTACTCTGTATCTAACCCCGTGCTGTACCTGTCCTGGGAGTGTTTGATGGGGACGGTGTAGAGGGAGCTTTACTCTGTATCTAACCCTGTGCTGTACCTGTCCTGGGAGTGTTTGATGGGGACGGTGTAGAGGGAGATTTACTCTGTATCTAACCCCGTGCTGTACCTGTCCTGGGAGTGTTTGATGGGGACAGTGTAGACGGAGATTTACTCTGTATCTAACCCCGTGCTGTACCTGTCCTGGGAGTGTTTGATGGGGACAGTGTAGAGGGAGATTTACTCTGTATCTAACCCCGTGCTGTACGTGTCCTGGGAGTGTTTGATGGGGACAGTGTAGAGGGAGATTTACTCTGTATCTAACCCCGTGCTGTACCTGTCCTGGGAGTGTTTGATGGGGACAGTGTAGAGGGAGATTTACTCTGTATCTAACCCCGTGCTGTACGTGTCCTGGGAGTGTTTGATGGGGACAGTGTAGAGGGAGATTTACTCTGTATCTAACCCCGTGCTGTACCTGTCCTGGGAGTGTTTGATGGGGACAGTGAAGAGGGAGATTTACTCCGTATCTAACCCCGTGCTGTACCTGTCCTGGGAGTGTTTGATGGGGACGGTGTAGAGGGAGATTTACTCTGTATCTAACCCCGTGCTGTACCTGTCCTGGGAGTGTTTGATGGGGACGGTGTAGACGGAGATTTACTCTGTATCTAACCCCGTGCTGTACCTGTCCTGGGAGTGTTTGATGGGGACAGTGTAGAGGGAGCTTTACTCTGTATCTAACCCCGTGCTGTACCTGTCCTGGGAGTGTTTGATGGGGACGGTGTAGAGGGAGCTTTACTCTGTATCTAACCCCGTGCTGTACCTGTCCTGGGAGTGTTTGATGGGGACGGTGTAGAGGGAGCTTTACTCTGTATCTAACCCTGTGCTGTACCTGTCCTGGGAGTGTTTGCTGGGGACGGTGTAGAGGGAGATTTACTCTGTATCTAACCCCGTGCTGTACCTGTCCTGGGAGTGTTTAATTGGGACAGTGTAGACGGAGATTTACTCTGTATCTAACCCCGTGCTGTACCTGTCCTGGGAGTGTTTGATGGGGACAGTGTAGAGGGAGATTTACTCTGTATCTAACCCCGTGCTGTACGTGTCCTGGGAGTGTTTGATGGGGACAGTGTAGAGGGAGATTTACTCTGTATCTAACCCCGTGCTGTACCTGTCCTGGGAGTGTTTGATGGGGACAGTGTAGAGGGAGATTTACTCCGTATCTAACCCCGTGCTGTACCTGTCCTGGGAGTGTTTGATGGGGACGGTGTAGAGGGAGATTTACTCTGTATCTAACCCCGTGCTGTACCTGTCCTGGGAGTGTTTGATGGGGACAGTGTAGAGGGAGATTTACTCCGTATCTAACCCCGTGCTGTACCTGTCCTGGGAGTGTTTGATGGGGACGGTGTAGAGGGAGATTTACTCTGTATCTAACCCCGTGCTGTCCCTGTCCTGGGAGTGTTTGATGGGGACGGTGTAGAGGGAGATTTACTCTGTATCTAACCCCGTGCTGTACCTGTCCTGGGAGTGTTTGATGGGGACAGTGTAGAGGGAGATTTACTCCGTATCTAACCCCGTGCTGTACCTGTCCTGGGAGTGTTTGATGGGGACGGTGTAGAGGGAGATTTACTCCGTATCTAACCCCGTGCTGTACCTGTCCTGGGAGTGTTTGATGGGGACGGTGTAGAGGGAGATTTACTCCGTATCTAACCCCGTGCTGTACCTGTCCTGGGAGTGTTTGATGGGGACGGTGTAGAGGGAGATTTACTCTGTATCTAACCCCGTGCTGTACCTGTCCTGGGAGTGTTTGATGGGGACAGTGTAGAGGGAGATTTACTCTGTATCTAACCCCGTGCTGTACCTGTCCTGGGAGTGTTTGATGGGGACAGTGTAGAGGGAGATTTACTCTGTATCTAACCCCGTGCTGTACCTGTCCTGGGAGTGTTTGATGGGGACAGTGTAGAGGGAGATTTACTCTGTATCTAACCCCGTGCTGTACCTGTCCTGGGAGTGTTTGATGGGGACAGTGTAGAGGGAGCTTTACTCTGTATCTAACCCCGTGCTGTACCTGTCCTGGGAGTGTTTGATGGGGACAGTGCAGAGGGAGCTTTACTCTGTATCTCACCCCGTGCTGTACCTGTCCTGGGAGTGTTTGATGGGGACGGTGTAGAGGGAGATTTACTCTGTATCTAACCCCGTCCTGTACCTGTCCTGGGAGTGTTTGATGGGGACGGTGTAGAGGGAGATTTACTCTGTATCTAACCCCGTGCTGTTTCTGTCCTGGGAGTGTTTGATGGGGACAGTGTAGAGGGAGTTTTACTCTGTATCTAACCCCATGCTGTACCTGTCCTGGGAGTGTTTGATGGGGACGGTGTAGAGGGAGATTTACTCTGTATCTAACCCCGTGCTGTACCTGTCCTGGGAGTGTTTGATGGGGACAGTGTAGAGGGAGATTTACTCTGTATCTAACCCCGTGCTGTACCTGTCCTGGGAGTGTTTGATGGGGACGGTGTAGAGGGAGCTTTACTCTGTATCTAACCCCGTGCTGTACCTGTCCTGGGAGTGTTTGATGTGGACGGTGTAGAGGGAGATTTACTCTGTATCTAACCCCGTGCTGTACCTGTCCTGGGAGTGTTTGATGGGGACGGTGTAGAGGGAGATTTACTCTGTATCTAACCCCGTGCTGTACCTGTCCTGGGAGTGTTTGATGGGGACGGTGTAGAGGGAGATTTACTCTGTATCTAACCCCGTGCTGTACCTGTCCTGGGAGTGTTTGATGGGGACGGTGTAGAGGGAGATTTACTCTGTATCTAACCCCGTGCTGTACCTGTCCTGGGAGTGTTTGATGGGGACAGTGTAGAGGGAGCTTTACTCTGTATCTAACCCCGTGCTGTACCTGTCCTGGGAGTGTTTGATGGGGACAGTGTAGAGGGAGATTTACTCTGTATCTACCCCCGTCCTGTACCTGTTCTGGGAGTGTTTGATGGGGACGGTGTAGAGGGAGCTTTACTCTGTATCTAACCCCGTGCTGTACCTGTCCTGGGAGTGTTTGATGTGGACAGTGTAGAGGGAGATTTACTCTGTATCTAACCCCGTGCTGTACCTGTCCTGGGAGTGTTTGATGGGGACAGTGTAGAGGGAGATTTACTCTGTATCTAACCCCGTGCTGTACCTGTCCTGGGAGAGTTTGATGGGGACAGTGTAGAGGGAGATTTACTCTGTATCTAACCCCGTGCTGTACCTGTCCTGGGAGAGTTTGATGGGGACAGTGTAGAGGGAGATTTACTCTGTATCTAACCCCGTGCTGTACCTGTCCTGGGAGTGTTTGATGGGGACAGTGTAGGGGGAGATTTACTCTGTATCTAACCCCGTGCTGTACCTGTCCTGGGAGTGTTTGATGGGGACAGTGTTAGTGGGAGATTTACTCTGTATCTTACCCCGTGCTGTAACTGTCCTGGGAGTGTTTGATGGGGACGGTGTAGAGGGAGATTTACTCTGTATCTAACCCCGTGCTGTACCTGTCCTGGGAGTGTTTGATGGGGACGGTGTAGACGGAGATTTACTCTGTATCTAACCCCGTGCTGTACCTGTCCTGGGAGTGTTTGATGGGGACAGTGAAGAGGTAGATTTACTCTGTATCTTACCCCATGCTGTACCTGTCCTGGGAGTGTTTGATGGGGACAGTGTAGAGGGAGGTTTACTCTGTATCTAACCCCGTGCTGTACCTGTCCTGGGAGTGTTTGATGGGGACAGTGTAGAGGGAGATTTACTCTGTATCTAACCCCGTGCTGTACCTGTCCTGGGAGTGTTTGATGTGGACGGTGTAGATGGTTCTTTACTCTCCATCTAACCCCGTGCTGTACCTGTCCTGGGAGTGTTTGATGGGGAAGGTGTAGAGGGAGCTTTACTCTGTATCTAACCCCGTGCTGTACCTGTCCTGGGAGTGTTTGATGGGGACAGTGTAGAGGGAGGTTTACTCTGTATCTATCCCCGTGCTGTACCTGTCCTGGGAGTGTTTAATGGGGAAGGTGTATAGGGAGCTTTACTCTGTATCTAACCCCGTGCTGTACCTGTCCTGGGAGTGTTTGATGGGGACAGTGTAGAGGGAGATTTACTCCCTATCTAACCCTGTGCTGTACCTGTCCTGGGATTGTTTGATGTGGACGGTGTAGAGGGAGCTTTACTCTGTATCTAACACCGTGCTGTACCTGTCCTGGGAGTGTTTGATGGGGACAGTGTAGTGGGAGATTTACTCTGTATCTAACCCTGTACTGTACCTGTCCTGGGAGTGTTTGATGGGGACAGTGTAGAGAGAGATTTACTCTGTATCTAACCCCGTGCTGTACCTGTCCTGGGAGTGTTTGATGGAGACAGTGTAGAGGGAGCTTTACTCTGTATCTAACCCCGTGCTGTACCTGTCCTGGGAGTGTTTGATGGGGACAGTGTAGCCGGAGATTTACTCTGTATCTAACCCCGTGCTGTACCTGTCTTGGGAATGTTTGATGGGGACAGTGTAGAGAGACCTTTACTCTGTATATTTCCCCGTGCTGTATCTGTCCTGGGAGTGTTTGATGGGGACAGTGTAGAGGGAGATTTACTCTGTATCTAACCCCGTGCTGTACCTGTCCTGGGAGTGTTTGATGGGGACAGTGTAGAGGGAGATTTACTCTGTATCTAACCCCGTGCTGTACCTGTCCTGGGAGTGTTTGATGCGGAAAGTGTATGCGGACATTTACTCTCTATCTAACCCCGTGCTGTACCTGTCCTGGGAGTGTTTGATGGGGACGGTGTAGAGGGAGATTTACTCTGTATCTAACCTCGTGCTGTACCTGTCCTGGGAGTGTTTGATGGGGACAGTGTAGAGAGACCTTTACTCTGTATATTTCCCCGTGCTGTATCTGTCCTGGGAGTGTTTGATGGGGACAGTGTAGAGGGAGATTTACTCTGTATCTAACCCCGTGCTGTACCTGTCCTGGGAGTGTTTGATGGGGACAGTGTAGAGGGGGATTTACTCTGTATCTAACCCCGTGCTGTACCTGTCCTGGGAGTGTTTGATGCGGAAAGTGTATGCGGACATTTACTCTCTATCTAACCCCGTGCTGTACCTGTCCTGGGAGTGTTTGATGGGGACGGTGTAGATGGAGCTTTACTCTGTATCTAACCCCGTGCTGTACGTGTCCTGGGAATGTTTGATGGGGACAGTGTAGAGGGAGATTTACTCTGTATCTAACCCCGTGCTGTCCCTGTCCTGGGAGTGTTTGATGGGGACGGTGTAGAGGGAGATTTACTCTGTATCTAACCTCGTGCGGTACATCTCCTGTGGGTATTTGATGGGGACGGTGTAGAGGGAGATTTACTCTCTATCGAACCCCGTGCTCTACCTGTCCTGGGAGTGTTTGATGGGGACAGTGTAGAGGGAGTTTTACTCTGTATCTAACCCCGTGCTGTACCTGTCCTGGGCGTGTTTGATGGGGACAGTGTAGAGGGAGCTTTACTCTGTATCTAACCCCGTGCTGTACCTGTCCTGGGAGTGTTTGATGGGGACGGTGTAGAGGGAGCTTTACTCTGTATCTAACCCTGTGCTGTACCTGTCCTGGGAGTGTTTGATGGGGACGGTGTAGAGGGAGATTTACTCTGTATCTAACCCCGTGCTGTACCTGTCCTGGGAGTGTTTGATGGGGACAGTGTAGACGGAGATTTACTCTGTATCTAACCCCGTGCTGTACCTGTCCTGGGAGTGTTTGATGGGGACAGTGTAGAGGGAGATTTACTCTGTATCTAACCCCGTGCTGTACGTGTCCTGGGAGTGTTTGATGGGGACAGTGTAGAGGGAGATTTACTCTGTATCTAACCCCGTGCTGTACCTGTCCTGGGAGTGTTTGATGGGGACAGTGTAGAGGGAGATTTACTCCGTATCTAACCCCGTGCTGTACCTGTCCTGGGAGTGTTTGATGGGGACGGTGTAGAGGGAGATTTACTCTGTATCTAACCCCGTGCTGTACCTGTCCTGGGAGTGTTTGATGGGGACAGTGTAGAGGGAGATTTACTCCGTATCTAACCCCGTGCTGTACCTGTCCTGGGAGTGTTTGATGGGGACGGTGTAGAGGGAGATTTACTCTGTATCTAACCCCGTGCTGTCCCTGTCCTGGGAGTGTTTGATGGGGACGGTGTAGAGGGAGATTTACTCTGTATCTAACCCCGTGCTGTACCTGTCCTGGGAGTGTTTGATGGGGACAGTGTAGAGGGAGATTTACTCCGTATCTAACCCCGTGCTGTACCTGTCCTGGGAGTGTTTGATGGGGACGGTGTAGAGGGAGATTTACTCCGTATCTAACCCCGTGCTGTACCTGTCCTGGGAGTGTTTGATGGGGACGGTGTAGAGGGAGATTTACTCCGTATCTAACCCCGTGCTGTACCTGTCCTGGGAGTGTTTGATGGGGACGGTGTAGAGGGAGATTTACTCTGTATCTAACCCCGTGCTGTACCTGTCCTGGGAGTGTTTGATGGGGACAGTGTAGAGGGAGATTTACTCTGTATCTAACCCCGTGCTGTACCTGTCCTGGGAGTGTTTGATGGGGACAGTGTAGAGGGAGATTTACTCTGTATCTAACCCCGTGCTGTACCTGTCCTGGGAGTGTTTGATGGGGACAGTGTAGAGGGAGATTTACTCTGTATCTAACCCCGTGCTGTACCTGTCCTGGGAGTGTTTGATGGGGACAGTGTAGAGGGAGCTTTACTCTGTATCTAACCCCGTGCTGTACCTGTCCTGGGAGTGTTTGATGGGGACAGTGCAGAGGGAGCTTTACTCTGTATCTCACCCCGTGCTGTACCTGTCCTGGGAGTGTTTGACGGGGACAGTGTAGAGGGATCTTTACTCTGTATCTAACCCCGTGCTGTACCTGTCCTGGGAGTGTTTGATGGGGACAGTGTAGAGGGAGATTTACTCTGTATCTAACCCCGTGCTGTTTCTGTCCTGGGAGTGTTTGATGGGGACAGTGTAGAGGGAGTTTTACTCTGTATCTAACCCCATGCTGTACCTGTCCTGGGAGTGTTTGATGGGGACGGTGTAGAGGGAGATTTACTCTGTATCTAACCCCGTGCTGTACCTGTCCTGGGAGTGTTTGATGGGGACAGTGTAGAGGGAGATTTACTCTGTATCTAACCCCGTGCTGTACCTGTCCTGGGAGTGTTTGATGGGGACGGTGTAGAGGGAGATTTACTCTGTATCTAACCCCGTGCTGTACCTGTCCTGGGATTGTTTGATGGGGACAGTGTAGAGGGAGCTTTACTCTGTATCTAACCCCGTGCTGTACCTGTCCTGGGAGTGTTTGATGGGGACGGTGTAGAGGGAGATTTACTCTGTATCTAACCCCGTGCTGTACCTGTCCTGGGAGTGTTTGATGGGGACAGTGTAGAGGGAGCTTTACTCTGTATCTAACCCCGTGCTGTACCTGTCCTGGGAGTGTTTGATGGGGACAGTGTAGAGGGAGATTTACTCTGTATCTAACCCCGTGCTGTAACTGTCCTGGGAGTGTTTGATGGGGACAGTGTAGAGGGAGATTTACTCTGTATCTACCCCCGTCCTGTACCTGTTCTGGGAGTGTTTGATGGGGACGGTGAAGAGGGAGATTTACTCTGTATCTAACCCCGTGCTGTACCTGTCCTGGGAGTGTTTGATGTGGACAGTGTAGAGGGAGATTTACTCTGTATCTAACCCCGTGCTGTACCTGTCCTGGGAGTGTTTGATGGGGACAGTGTAGAGGGAGATTTACTCTGTATCTAACCCCGTGCTGTACCTGTCCTGGGAGTGTTTGATGGGGACAGTGTTAGTGGGAGATTTACTCTGTATCTTACCCCGTGCTGTAACTGTCCTGGGAGTGTTTGATGGGGACGGTGTAGAGGGAGATTTACTCTGTATCTAACCCCGTGCTGTACCTGTCCTGGGAGTGTTTGATGGGGACGGTGTAGACGGAGATTTACTCTGTATCTAACCCCGTGCTGTACCTGTCCTGGGAGTGTTTGATGGGGACAGTGAAGAGGTAGATTTACTCTGTATCTTACCCCATGCTGTACCTGTCCTGGGAGTGTTTGATGGGGACAGTGTAGAGGGAGCTTTACTCTGTATCTAACCCCGTGCTGTACCTGTCCTGGGAGTGTTTGATGGGGACAGTGTAGAGGGAGATTTACTCTGTATCTAACCCCGTGCTGTACCTGTCCTGGGAGTGTTTGATGTGGACGGTGTAGATGGTTCTTTACTCTCCATCTAACCCCGTGCTGTACCTGTCCTGGGAGTGTTTGATGGGGACTTTGTAGAGGGAGGTTTACTCTGTATCTATCCCCGTGCTGTACCTGTCCTGGGAGTGTTTAATGGGGAAGGTGTAGAGGGAGCTTTACTCTGTATCTAACCCCGTGCTGTACCTGTCCTGGGAGTGTTTGATGGGGACAGTGTAGAGGGAGATTTACTCCCTATCTAACCCTGTGCTGTACCTGTCCTGGGATTGTTTGATGTGGACGGTGTAGAGGGAGCTTTACTCTGTATCTAACACCGTGCTGTTCCTGTCCTGGGAGTGTTTGATGGGGACAGTGTAGTGGGAGATTTACTCTGTATCTAACCCTGTACTGTACCTGTCCTGGGAGTGTTTGATGGGGACAGTGTAGAGAGAGATTTACTCTGTATCTAACCCCGTGCTGTACCTGTCCTGGGAGTGTTTGATGGGGACAGTGTAGCCGGAGATTTACTCTGTATCTAACCCCGTGCTGTACCTGTCTTGGGAATGTTTGATGGGGACAGTGTAGAGGGAGATTTACTCTGTATATTTCCCCGTGCTGTACCTGTCCTGGGAGTGTTTGATGGGGACAGTGTAGCCGGAGATTTACTCTGTATCTAACCCCGTGCTGTACCTGCCCTGGGAGTGTTTGATGGGTACTGTGTAGAGGGAGATTTACTCTGTATCTAACCCCGTGCTGTACCTGTCCTGGGAGTGTTTGATGGGGACAGTGTAGAGGGAGATTTACTCTGTATCTAACCCCGTGCTGTACCTGTCCTGGGAGTGTTTGATGCGGAAAGTGTATGCGGACATTTACTCTCTATCTAACCCCGTGCTGTACCTGTCCTGGGAGTGTTTGATGGGGACGGTGTAGAGGGAGATTTACTCTGTATCTAACCCCGTGCTGTACCTGTCCTGGGAGTGTTTGATGGGGACAGTGTAGAGGGAGATTTACTCTGTATCTAACCCCGTGCTGTACCTGTCCTGGGAGTGTTTGATGCGGAAAGTGTATGCGGACATTTACTCTCTATCTAACCCCGTGCTGTACCTGTCCTGGGAGTGTTTGATGGGGACGGTGTAGATGGAGCTTTACTCTGTATCTAACCCCGTGCTGTACGTGTCCTGGGAATGTTTGATGGGGACAGTGTAGAGGGAGATTTACTCTGTATCGAACCCCGTGCTGTACCTGTCCTGGGAGTGTTTGATGGGGACAGTGTAGAGGGAGATTTACTCTGTATCTAACCCCGTGCTGTACCTGTCCTGGGAGTGTTTGATGGGGACAGTGTAGAGGGCGCTTTACTCTGTATCGAACCCCGTGCTGTACCTGTCCTGGGAGTGTTTGATGGGGACAGTGTAGAGGGAGCTTTCCCCTGTATCTAACCCCGTGCTGTCCCTGTCCTGGGAGTGTTTGATGGGGACGGTGTAGAGGGAGATTTACTCTGTATCTAACCTCGTGCGGTACATCTCCTGTGGGTATTTGATGGGGACGGTGTAGAGGGAGATTTACTCTCTATCGAACCCCGTGCTCTACCTGTCCTGGGAGTGTTTGATGGGGACAGTGTAGAGGGAGATTTACTCTGTATCTAACCCCGTGCTGTCCCTGTCCTGGGAGTGTTTGATGGGGACAGTGTAGAGGGAGCTTTACTCTCTATCTAACCTCGTGCGGTACATCTCCTGTGGGTATTTGATGGGGACGGTGTAGAGGGAGATTTACTCTGTATCTTACCCCGTGCTGTCCCTGTCCTGGGAGTGTTTGATGCGGACAGTGTAGAGGGAGATTTACTCTGTATCTAACCCCGTGCTGTCCCTGTCCTGGGAGTGTTTGATGGGGACGGTGTAGAGGGAGATTTATTCTGTATCTAACCCCGTGCTGTACCTGTCCCAGGAGTGTTTGATGGGGACAGTGTAGAGGGAGCTTTACTCTGTATCTAACCCCGTGCTGTACCTATCCTGGGAGTGTTTGATGGGGACGGTGAAGAGGGAGATTTACTCTGTATCTAACCCCGTGCTGTACCTGTCCTGGGAGTATTTGATGTGGACAGTGTAGACGGGGCTTTACTCTGTATCTACCCCCGTGCTGTACCTTTCCTGGGAGTGTTTGATGTGGACGGTGTGGAGGGAGATTTACTCTGTATCTAACCCCGTGCTGTACCTGTCCTGGGAGTGTTTGATGGGGACGGTGTAGAGGTAGATTTACTCTGTATCTAACCCCGTGCTGTACCTGTCCTGGGAGTGTTTGATGGGGACGGTGTAGAGGGAGATTTACTCTGTATCTAACCCCGTGCTGTACCTTTCCTGGGAGTGTTTGATGGGGACCGTGTAGAGGGCGCTTTACTCTGTATCTAACCCCGTGCTGTACCTGTCCTGGGAGTGTTTGATGTGGGCGGTGTAGAGGGAGATTTACTCTGTATCTAACCCCGTGCTGTACCTGTCCTGGGAGTGTTTGATGGGGACGGTGTAGAGGGAGATTTACTCTGTATCTAACCCCGTGCTGTAGCTGTCCTGGGAGTGTTTGATGGGGACGGTGTAGAGGGAGATTTACTCTGTATCTTACCCTGTGCTGTCCCTGTCCTGGGAGTGTTTGATGGGGACGGTGTAGACGGAGATTTACTCTGTATCTAACCCCGTGTTGTACCTGTCCTGGGAGTGTTTGATGGGGACGGTGTAGAGGGAGCTTTACTCTCTATCTAACCTCGTGCGGTACATCTCCTGTGGGTATTTGATGGGGACGGTGTAGTGGGAGATTTACTCTGTATCTAACCCCGTGCTGTACCTGTCCTGGGAGTGTTTGATGGGGACGGTGTAGAGGGAGATTTACTCTGTATCTAACCCCGTGCTGTACCTGTCCTGGGAGTGTTTGATGGGGACGGTGTAGAGGGAGATTTACTCTGTATCTAACCCCGTGCTGTACCTGTCCTGGGAGTGTTTGATGGGGACAGTGTAGAGGGAGCTTTACTCTCTATCGAACCCCGTGCTGTACCTTTCCTGGGAGTGTTTGTTAGGGACGGTGTAGAGGGAGCTTTACTCTCTATCTAACCTCGTGCGGTACATCTCCTGTGGGTATTTGATGGAGACGGTGTAGAGGGAGATTTACTCTGTATCTAACCCCGTGCTGTTCCTGTCCTGGGAGTGTTTGATGCGGAAAGTGTATGCGGACATTTACTCTGTATCTAACCCCGTGCTGTACCTGTCCTGGGAGTGTTTGATGCGGAAAGTTCATGCGGACATTTACTCTGTATCTAACCCCGTGCTGTACCTGTCCTGGGAGTGTTTGATGGGGCCGGTGTAGAGGGAGATTTACTCTGTATCTAACCCCGTGCTGTACCTGTCCTGGGAGTGTTTGATGGGGACAGTGTAGAGGGAGATTTACTCTGTATCTAACCCTGTACTGTACCTGTCCTGGGAGTGTTTGATGTGGACAGTGTAGAGGGAGATTTACTCTGTATCTAACCCCGTGCTGTACCTGTCCTGGGAGTGTTTGATGGGGACAGTGTAGAGGGAGATTTACTCTGTATCTAACCCCGTGCTGTACCTGTCCTGGGAGTGTTGGATGGAGACGGTGTAGAGGGATCTTTACTCTGTATCTAACCCCGTGCTGTACCTGTCCTGGGAGTGTTTGATGGGGACAGTGTAGAGGGAGCTTTACTCTGTATCTAACCCCGTGCTGTACCTGTCCTGGGAGTGTTTGATGTGCACGGTGTAGAGGGAGCTTTACTCTGTATCTAACCCCGTGCTGTACCTGTCCTGGGAGAGTTTGATGGGGAAAGTGTAGAGGGAGCTTTTCTCTATCTATCCCAGTGCTGTACCTGTCTTGGGAATGTTTGATGGGGACAGTGTAGAGAGACCTTTACTCTGTATATTTCCCCGTGCTGTATCTGTCCTGGGAGTGTTTGATGGGGACAGTGTAGGGGGAGATTTACTCTGTATCTAACCCCGTGCTGTACCTGTCCTGGGAGGGTTTGATGCGGAAAGTGTATGCGGACATTTACTCTCGATCTAACCCCGTGCTGTACCTGTCCTGGGAGTGTTTGATGGGGACGGTGTAGAGGGAGATTTACTCTGTATCTAACCCCGTGCTGTACCTGTCCTGGGAGTGTTTGATGGGGAGAGTGTAGATGGAGATTTACTCTGTATCTAACCCCGTGCTGTCCCTGTCCTGGGAGTGTTTGATGGGGACAGTGTAGAGGGAGCTTTACTCTCTATCTAACCTCGTGCGGTACATCTCCTGTGGGTATTTGATGGGGACGGTGTAGAGGGAGATTTACTCTGTATCTTACCCCGTGCTGTCCCTGTCCTGGGAGTGTTTGATGCGGACAGTGTAGAGGGAGATTTACTCTGTATCTAACCCCGTGCTGTCCCTGTCCTGGGAGTGTTTGATGGGGACGGTGTAGAGGGAGATTTATTCTGTATCTAACCCCGTGCTGTACCTGTCCCAGGAGTGTTTGATGGGGACAGTGTAGAGGGAGCTTTACTCTGTATCTAACCCCGTGCTGTACCTATCCTGGGAGTGTTTGATGGGGACGGTGAAGAGGGAGATTTACTCTGTATCTAACCCCGTGCTGTACCTGTCCTGGGAGTATTTGATGTGGACAGTGTAGACGGGGCTTTACTCTGTATCTACCCCCGTGCTGTACCTTTCCTGGGAGTGTTTGATGTGGACGGTGTGGAGGGAGATTTACTCTGTATCTAACCCCGTGCTGTACCTGTCCTGGGAGTGTTTGATGGGGACGGTGTAGAGATAGATTTACTCTGTATCTAACCCCGTGCTGTACCTGTCCTGGGAGTGTTTGATGGGGACGGTGTAGAGGGAGATTTACTCTGTATCTAACCCCGTGCTGTACCTTTCCTGGGAGTGTTTGATGGGGACCGTGTAGAGGGCGCTTTACTCTGTATCTAACCCCGTGCTGTACCTGTCCTGGGAGTGTTTGATGTGGGCGGTGTAGAGGGAGATTTACTCTGTATCTAACCCCGTGCTGTACCTGTCCTGGGAGTGTTTGATGGGGACGGTGTAGAGGGAGATTTACTCTGTATCTAACCCCGTGCTGTAGCTGTCCTGGGAGTGTTTAATGGGGAAGGTGTAGAGGGAGCTTTACTCTGTATCTAACCCCGTGCTGTACCTGTCCTGGGAGTGTTTGATGGGGACAGTGTAGAGGGAGATTTACTCCCTATCTAACCCTGTGCTGTACCTGTCCTGGGATTGTTTGATGTGGACGGTGTAGAGGGAGCTTTACTCTGTATCTAACACCGTGCTGTTCCTGTCCTGGGAGTGTTTGATGGGGACAGTGTAGTGGGAGATTTACTCTGTATCTAACCCTGTACTGTACCTGTCCTGGGAGTGTTTGATGGGGACAGTGTAGAGAGAGATTTACTCTGTATCTAACCCCGTGCTGTACCTGTCCTGGGAGTGTTTGATGGGGACAGTGTAGAGGGAGATTTACTCTGTATCTAACCCCGTGCTGTACCTGTCCTGGGAGTGTTTGATGGAGACAGTGTAGAGGGAGCTTTACTCTGTATCTAACCCCGTGCTGTACCTGTCCTGGGAGTGTTTGATGGGGACAGTGTAGCCGGAGATTTACTCTGTATCTAACCCCGTGCTGTACCTGTCTTGGGAATGTTTGATGGGGACAGTGTAGAGAGACCTTTACTCTGTATATTTCCCCGTGCTGTATCTGTCCTGGGAGTGTTTGATGGGGACAGTGTAGAGGGAGATTTACTCTGTATCTAACCCCGTGCTGTACCTGTCCTGGGAGTGTTTGATGGGGACAGTGTAGAGGGAGATTTACTCTGTATCTAACCCCGTGCTGTACCTGTCCTGGGAATGTTTGATGGGGACAGTGTAGAGGGAGATTTACTCTGTATCTAACCCCGTGCTGTACCTGTCCTGGGAGTGTTTGATGCGGAAAGTGTATGCGGACATTTACTCTCTATCTAACCCCGTGCTGTACCTGTCCTGGGAATGTTTGATGGGGACAGTGTAGAGGGAGATTTACTCTGTATCTAACCCCGTGCTGTACGTGTCCTGGGAGTGTTTGATGGGGACGGTGTAGAGGGAGATTTACTCTGTATCTAACCCCGTGCTGTACCTGTCCTGGGAGTGTTTGATGGGGACGGTGTACAGGGAGCTTTACTCTGTATCTAACCCCGTGCTGTACGTGTCCTGGGAATGTTTGATGGGGACAGTGTAGAGGGAGATTTACTCTGTATCGAACCCTGTGCTGTACCTGTCCTGGGAGTGTTTGATGGGGACAGTGTAGAGGGAGATTTACTCTGTATCTAACCCCGTGCTGTACCTGTCCTGGGAGTGTTTGATGGGGACAGTGTAGAGGGAGCTTTACTCTGTATCGAACCCCGTGCTGTACCAGTCCTGGGAGTGTTTGATGGGGACAGTGTAGAGGGAGCTTTCCCCTGTATCTAACCCCGTGCTGTCCCTGTCCTGGGAGTGTTTGATGGGGACGGTGTAGAGGGAGATTTACTCTGTATCTAACCTCGTGCGGTACATCTCCTGTGGGTATTTGATGGGGACGGTGTAGAGGGAGATTTACTCTCTATCGAACCCCGTGCTCTACCTGTCCTGGGAGTGTTTGATGGGGACAGTGTAGAGGGAGATTTACTCTGTATCTAACCCCGTGCTGTCCCTGTCCTGGGAGTGTTTGATGGGGACAGTGTAGAGGGAGCTTTACTCTCTATCTAACCTCGTGCGGTACATCTCCTGTGGGTATTTGATGGGGACGGTGTAGAGGGAGATTTACTCTGTATCTTACCCCGTGCTGTCCCTGTCCTGGGAGTGTTTGATGCGGACAGTGTAGAGGGAGATTTACTCTGTATCTAACCCCGTGCTGTCCCTGTCCTGGGAGTGTTTGATGGGGACGGTGTAGAGGGAGATTTATTCTGTATCTAACCCCGTGCTGTACCTGTCCCAGGAGTGTTTGATGGGGACAGTGTAGAGGGAGCTTTACTCTGTATCTAACCCCGTGCTGTACCTATCCTGGGAGTGTTTGATGGGGACGGTGAAGAGGGAGATTTACTCTGTATCTAACCCCGTGCTGTACCTGTCCTGGGAGTATTTGATGTGGACAGTGTAGACGGGGCTTTACTCTGTATCTACCCCCGTGCTGTACCTTTCCTGGGAGTGTTTGATGTGGACGGTGTGGAGGGAGATTTACTCTGTATCTAACCCCGTGCTGTACCTGTCCTGGGAGTGTTTGATGGGGACGGTGTAGAGGTAGATTTACTCTGTATCTAACCCCGTGCTGTACCTGTCCTGGGAGTGTTTGATGGGGACGGTGTAGAGGGATATTTACTCTGTATCTAACCCCGTGCTGTACCTTTCCTGGGAGTGTTTGATGGGGACCGTGTAGAGGGCGCTTTACTCTGTATCTAACCCCGTGCTGTACCTGTCCTGGGAGTGTTTGATGTGGGCGGTGTAGAGGGAGATTTACTCTGTATCTAACCCCGTGCTGTACCTGTCCTGGGAGTGTTTGATGGGGACGGTGTAGAGGGAGATTTACTCTGTATCTAACCCCGTGCTGTAGCTGTCCTGGTAGTGTTTGATGGGGACGGTGTAGAGGGAGATTTACTCTGTATCTTACCCTGTGCTGTCCCTGTCCTGGGAGTGTTTGATGGGGACGGTGTAGACGGAGATTTACTCTGTATCTAACCCCGTGTTGTACCTGTCCTGGGAGTGTTTGATGGGGACGGTGTAGAGGGAGCTTTACTCTCTATCTAACCTCGTGCGGTACATCTCCTGTGGGTATTTGATGGTGACGGTGTAGAGGGAGATTTACTCTGTATCTAACCCCGTGCTGTACCTGTCCTGGGAGTGTTTGATGGGGACGGTGTAGAGGGAGATTTACTCTGTATCTAACCCCGTGCTGTACCTGTCCTGGGAGTGTTTGATGGGGACGGTGTAGAGGGAGATTTACTCTGTATCTAACCCCGTGCTGTACCTGTCCTGGGAGTGTTTGATGGGGACAGTGTAGAGGGAGCTTTACTCTCTATCGAACCCCGTGCTGTACCTTTCCTGGGAGTGTTTGTTAGGGACGGTGTAGAGGGAGCTTTACTCTCTATCTAACCTCGTGCGGTACATCTCCTGGGAGTCTTTGATGGGGACGATGTAGAGGGAACTTTACTCTCTATCTAACCTCGTGCGGTACATCTCCTGTGGGTATTTGATGGAGACGGTGTAGAGGGAGATTTACTCTGTATCTAACCCCGTGCTGTTCCTGTCCTGGGAGTGTTTGATGCGGAAAGTGTATGCGGACATTTACTCTGTATCTAACCCCGTGCTGTACCTGTCCTGGGAGTGTTTGATGCGGAAAGTTCATGCGGACATTTACTCTGTATCTAACCCCGTGCTGTACCTGTCCTGGGAGTGTTTGATGGGGCCGGTGTAGAGGGAGATTTACTCTGTATCTAACCCCGTGCTGTACCTGTCCTGGGAGTGTTTGATGGGGACAGTGTAGAGGGAGATTTACTCTGTATCTAACCCTGTACTGTACCTGTCCTGGGAGTGTTTGATGTGGACAGTGTAGAGGGAGATTTACTCTGTATCTAACCCCGTGCTGTACCTGTCCTGGGAGTGTTTGATGGGGACAGTGTAGAGGGAGATTTACTCTGTATCTAACCCCGTGCTGTACCTGTCCTGGGAGTGTTGGATGGAGACGGTGTAGAGGGATCTTTACTCTGTATCTAACCCCGTGCTGTACCTGTCCTGGGAGTGTTTGATGGGGACAGTTTAGAGGGAGCTTTACTCTGTATCTAACCCCGTGCTGTACCTGTCCTGGGAGTGTTTGATGGGGACAGTGTAGAGGGAGCTTTACTCTGTATCTAACCCCGTGCTGTACCTGTCCTGGGAGTGTTTGATGGGGACAGTGTAGACGGAGATTTACTCTGTATCTAACCCCGTGCTGTACCTGTCCTGGGAGTGTTTGATGGGGAAAGTGTAGAGGGAGCTTTTCTCTATCTATCCCAGTGCTGTACCTGTCTTGGGAATGTTTGATGGGGACAGTGTAGAGAGACCTTTACTCTGTATATTTCCCCGTGCTGTATCTGTCCTGGGAGTGTTTGATGGGGACAGTGTAGGGGGAGATTTACTCTGTATCTAACCCCGTGCTGTACCTGTCCTGGGAGTGTTTGATGCGGAAAGTGTATGCGGACATTTACTCTCGATCTAACCCCGTGCTGTACCTGTCCTGGGAGTGTTTGATGGGGACGGTGTAGAGGGAGATTTACTCTGTATCTAACCCCGTGCTGTACCTGTCCTGGGAGTGTTTGATGGGGAGAGTGTAGATGGAGATTTACTCTGTATCTAACCCCGTGCTGTACCTGTCCTGGGAGTGTTTGATGGGGACGGTGTAGAGGGTACTTTACTCTGTATCTAACCCTGTGCTATACCTGTCCTGGGAGTGTTTGATGGGGACGGTGTAGAGGGAGATTTACTCTGTATCGAACCCCGTGCTGTACCTGTCCTGGGAGTGTTTGATGGGGACTGTGTAGAGGGAGATTTACTCTGTATCGAACCCCGTGCTGTACCTGTCCTGGGAGTGTTTGATGGGGACAGTGTAGAGGGAGATTTACTCTGTATCTAACCCCGTGCTGTACCTGTCCTGGGAGTGTTTGATGGGGACAGTGTAGAGGGAGATTTACTCTCTATCGAACCCCGTGCTCTACCTGTCCTGGGAGTGTTTGATGGGGACAGTGTAGAGGGAGCTTTACTCTGTATCTAACCCCGTGCTGTACCTTTCCTGGGAGTGTTTGATGGGGACAGTTTAGAGGGATCTTTACTCTGTAACTAACCCCGTGCTGTACCTGTCCTGGGAGTGTTTGATGCGGAAAGTGTATGCGGACATTTACTCTGTATCTAACCCCGTGCTGTACCTGTCCTGGGAGTGTTTGATGGGGACGGTGTAGAGGGAGATTTACTCTGTATCTAACCCCGTGCTGTACCTGTCCTGGGAGTGTTTGATGGGGACAGTGTAGAGGGAGATTTACTCTGTATCTAAACCCGTGCTGTACCTGTCCTGGGAGTGTTTGATGGGGACAGTGTAGAGGGAGCTTTACTCTGTATCTAACCCTGTACTGTACCTGTCCTGGGAGTGTTTGATGGGGACAGTGTAGAGGGAGATTTACTCTGTATCTAACCCCGTGCTGTTCCTGTCCTGGGAGTGTTTGATGTGGACAGTGTAGAGGGAGATTTACTCTGTATCTAACCCCGTGCTGTTCCTGTCCTGGGAGTGTTTGATGCGGAAAGTGTATGCGGACATTTACTCTGTATCTAACCCCGTGCTGTACCTGTCCTGGGAGTGTTTGATGCGGAAAGTGTATGCGGACATTTACTCTGTATCTAACCCCGTGCTGTACCTGTCCTGGGAGTGTTTGATGGGGACGGTGTAGAGGGAGATTTACTCTGTATCTAACCCCGTGCTGTACCTGTCCTGGGAGTGTTTGATGGGGACAGTGTAGAGGGAGATTTACTCTGTATCTAAACCCGTGCTGTACCTGTCCTGGGAGTGTTTGATGGGGACAGTGTAGAGGGAGCTTTACTCTGTATCTAACCCCGTGCTGTACCTGTCCTGGGAGTGTTTGATGGGGAAAGTGTAGAGGGAGCTTTTCTCTATCTAACCCAGTGCTGTACCTGTCCTGGGAATGTTTGATGGGGACAGTGTAGAGAGACCTTTACTCTGTATATTTCCCCGTGCTGTATCTGTCTTGGGAGTGTTTGATGGGGACAGTGTAGAGGGAGATTTACTCTGTATCTAACCCAGTGCTGTACCTGTCTTGGGAATGTTTGATGGGGACAGTGTAGAGAGACCTTTACTCTGTATATTTCCCCGTGCTGTATCTGTCCTGGGAGTGTTTGATGGGGACAGTGTAGAGGGAGATTTACTCTGTATCTAACCCCGTGCTGTACCTGTCCTGGGAGTGTTTGATGCGGAAAGTGTATGCGGACATTTACTCTCTATCTAACCCCGTGCTGTACCTGTCCTGGGAGTGTTTGATGGGGACGGTGTAGAGGGAGATTTACTCTGTATCTAACCCCGTGCTGTACCTGTCCTGGGAGTGTTTGATGGGGAGAGTGTAGATGGAGATTTACTCTGTATCTAACCCCGTGCTGTACCTGTCCTGGGAGTGTTTGATGCGGACGGTGTAGACGCGGCTTTACTCTGTATCTTACCCCGTGTTGTACCTGTCCTGGGAGTGTTTGATGGGGACAGTGTAGAGGGAGCTTTACTCTGTACCTTACCCCGTGTTGTACCTGTCCTGGGAGTGTTTGATGGGGACGGTGTAGAGGGAGATTTACTCTGTATCTAACCCCGTGCTGTACCTGTCCTGGTAGTTTGATGGGGACAGTGTAGAGGGATCTTTACTCTGTATCTAACCCCGTGCTGTACCTGTCCTGGGAGTGTTTGATGGGGACGGTGTAGAGGGTACTTTACTCTGTATCTAACCCTGTGCTGTACCTGTCCTGGGAGTGTTTGATGGGGACGGTGTAGAGGGAGATTTACTCTGTATCGAACCCCGTGCTGTACCTGTCCTGGGAGTGTTTGATGGGGACAGAGTAGAGGGAGATTTACTCTCTATCGAACCCCGTGCTCTACCTGTCCTGGGAGTGTTTGATGTGGGCGGTGTAGAGGGAGCTTTACTCTGTATCTAACCCGTGCTGTACCTGTCCTGGGAGTGTTTGATGGGGACAGTGTAGAGGGCGCTTTACTCTGTATCTAACCCCGTGCTGTACCTGTCCTGGGAATGTTTGATGTGGGCGGTGTAGAGGGAGATTTACTCTGTATCTAACCCCGTGCTGTACCTGTCCTGGGAGTGTTTGATGGGGACAGTGTAGAGGGAGATTTACTCTGTATCTAACCCCGTGCTGTACCTGTCCTGGGAGTGTTTGATGGGGACAGTGTAGAGGGAGCTTTACTCTGTATCTAACCCCGTGCTGTACCTGTCCTGGGAGTGTTTGATGGGGACGGTGTAGAGGGAGATTTACTCTGTATCTAACCCCGTGCTGTACCTGTCCTGGGAGTGTTTGATGGGGACAGTGTAGATGGAGATTTACTCTGTATCTAACCCTGTGCTGTACCTGTCCTGGGAGTGTTGATGGGGACAGTGTAGAGGGAGATTTACTCTGTATCTAACCCCGTGCTGTACCTGTCCTGGGAGTGTTTGATGGGGACGGTGTAGAGGGAGATTTACTCTGTATCTAACACCGTGCTGTACCTGTCCTGGGAGTGTTTGATGGGGACAGTGTAGAGGGAGATTTACTCTGTATCTAACCCCGTGCTGTACCTGTCCTGGGAGTGTTTGATGGGGACGGTGTAGAGGGAGATTTACTCTGTATCTAACCCCGTGCTGTACCTGTCCTGGGAGTGTTTGATGGGGACGGTGTAGAGGGAGATTTACTCTGTATCTAACCCCGTGCTGTTCTGTCCTGGGAATGTTTGACGGGGACAGTGTAGAGGGAGATTTACTCTGTATCTAACCCCAGTGCTGTACCTGTCCTGGGAGTGTTTGATGGGGACGGTGTAGAGGAGATTTACTCTGTATCTAACCCCGTGCTGTACCTGTCCTGGGAGTGTTTGATGGGGACAGTGTAGAGGGAGATTTACTCTGTATCTAACCCCGTGCTGTACCTGTCCTGGGAGTGTTTGATGGGGACGGTGTAGAGGGAACTTTACTCTGTATCTAACCCCGTGCTGTACCTGTCCTGGGAGTGTTTGATGGGGACGGTGTAGAGGGAGATTTACTCTGTATCTAACCCCGTGCTGTACCTGTCCTGGGAGTGTTTGATGGGGACAGTGTAGAGGGAGATTTACTCTGTATCTAACCCCGTCCTGTACCTGTTCTGGGAGTGTTTGATGGGGACGGTGTAGAGGGAGTTTTACTCTGTATCTAACCCCGTGCTGTACCTGTCCTGGGAGTGTTTGATGGCGACAGTGTAGAGGGAGCTTTACTCTGTATCTAACCCCGTGCTGTACCTGTCCTGGGCGTGTTTGATGGGGACAGTGTAGAGGGAGATTTACTCTGTATCTAACCCCGTGCTGTACCTGTCCTGGTAGTGTTTGATGGGGACGGTGTAGAGGGAGCTTTACTCTGTATCTAACCCTGTGCTGTACCTGTCCTGGGAGTGTTTGATGGGGACGGTGTAGAGGGAGATTTACTCTGTATCTAACCCCGTGCTGTACCTGTCCTGGGAGTGTTTGATGGGGACAGTGTAGACGGAGATTTACTCTGTATCTAACCCCGTGCTGTACCTGTCCTGGGAGTGTTTGATGGGGACAGTGTAGAGGGAGATTTACTCTGTATCTAACCCCGTGCTGTACGTGTCCTGGGAGTGTTTGATGGGGACAGTGTAGAGGGAGATTTACTCTGTATCTAACCCCGTGCTGTACCTGTCCTGGGAGTGTTTGATGGGGACAGTGTAGAGGGAGATTTACTCTGTATCTAACCCCGTGCTGTACGTGTCCTGGGAGTGTTTGATGGGACAGTGTAGAGGGAGATTTACTCTGTATCTAACCCCGTGCTGTACCTGTCCTGGGAGTGTTTGATGGGGACAGTGAAGAGGGAGATTTACTCTGTATCTAACCCCGTGCTGTACCTGTCCTGGGAGTGTTTGATGGGGACGGTGTAGAGGGAGATTTACTCTGTATCTAACCCCGTGCTGTACCTGTCCTGGGAGTGTTTGATGGGGACGGTGTAGACGGAGATTTACTCTGTATCTAACCCCGTGCTGTACCTGTCCTGGGAGTGTTTGATGGGGACAGTGTAGAGGGAGCTTTACTCTGTATCTAACCCCGTGCTGTACCTGTCCTGGGAGTGTTTGATGGGGACGGTGTAGAGGGAGCTTTACTCTGTATCTAACCCCGTGCTGTACCTGTCCTGGGAGTGTTTGATGGGGACGGTGTAGAGGGAGCTTTACTCTGTATCTAACCCTGTGCTGTACCTGTCCTGGGAGTGTTTGATGGGGACGGTGTAGAGGGAGATTTACTCTGTATCTAACCCCGTGCTGTACCTGTCCTGGGAGTGTTTGATGGGGACAGTGTAGACGGAGATTTACTCTGTATCTAACCCCGTGCTGTACCTGTCCTGGGAGTGTTTGATGGGGACAGTGTAGAGGGAGATTTACTCTGTATCTAACCCCGTGCTGTACGTGTCCTGGGAGTGTTTGATGGGGACAGTGTAGAGGGAGATTTACTCTGTATCTAACCCCGTGCTGTACCTGTCCTGGGAGTGTTTGATGGGGACAGTGTAGAGGGAGATTTACTCCGTATCTAACCCCGTGCTGTACCTGTCCTGGGAGTGTTTGATGGGGACGGTGTAGAGGGAGATTTACTCTGTATCTAACCCCGTGCTGTACCTGTCCTGGGAGTGTTTGATGGGGACAGTGTAGAGGGAGATTTACTCCGTATCTAACCCCGTGCTGTACCTGTCCTGGGAGTGTTTGATGGGGACGGTGTAGAGGGAGATTTACTCTGTATCTAACCCCGTGCTGTCCCTGTCCTGGGAGTGTTTGATGGGGACGGTGTAGAGGGAGATTTACTCTGTATCTAACCCCGTGCTGTACCTGTCCTGGGAGTGTTTGATGGGGACAGTGTAGAGGGAGATTTACTCCGTATCTAACCCCGTGCTGTACGTGTCCTGGGAGTGTTTGATGGGGACGGTGTAGAGGGAGATTTACTCCTGTATCTAACCCCGTGCTGTACCTGTCCTGGGAGTGTTTGATGGGGACGGTGTAGAGGGAGATTTACTCCGTATCTAACCCCGTGCTGTACCTGTCCTGGGAGTGTTTGATGGGGACGGTGTAGAGGGAGATTTACTCTGTATCTAACCCCGTGCTGTACCTGTCCTGGGAGTGTTTGATGGGGACAGTGTAGAGGGAGATTTACTCTGTATCTAACCCCGTGCTGTACCTGTCCTGGGAGTGTTTGATGGGGACAGTGTAGAGGGAGATTTACTCTGTATCTAACCCCGTGCTGTACCTGTCCTGGGAGTGTTTGATGGGGACAGTGTAGAGGGAGATTTACTCTGTATCTAACCCCGTGCTGTACCTGTCCTGGGAGTGTTTGATGGGGACAGTGTAGAGGGAGATTTACTCTGTATCTAACCCCGTGCTGTACCTGTCCTGGGAGTGTTTGATGGGGACAGTGTAGAGGGAGCTTTACTCTGTATCTAACCCCGTGCTGTACCTGTCCTGGGAGTGTTTGATGGGGACAGTGCAGAGGGAGCTTTACTCTGTATCTCACCCCGTGCTGTACCTGTCCTGGGAGTGTTTGATGGGGACGGTGTAGAGGGAGATTTACTCTGTATCTAACCCCGTCCTGTACCTGTCCTGGGAGTGTTTGATGGGGACGGTGTAGAGGGAGATTTACTCTGTATCTAACCCCGTGCTGTTTCTGTCCTGGGAGTGTTTGATGGGGACAGTGTAGAGGGAGTTTTACTCTGTATCTAACCCCATGCTGTACCTGTCCTGGGAGTGTTTGATGGGGACGGTGTAGAGGGAGATTTACTCTGTATCTAACCCCGTGCTGTACCTGTCCTGGGAGTGTTTGATGGGGACAGTGTAGAGGGAGATTTACTCTGTATCTAACCCCGTGCTGTACCTGTCCTGGGAGTGTTTGATGGGGACGGTGTAGAGGGAGCTTTACTCTGTATCTAACCCCGTGCTGTACCTGTCCTGGAGTGTTTGATGTGGACGGTGTAGAGGGAGATTTACTCTGTATCTAACCCCGTGCTGTACCTGTCCTGGGAGTGTTTGATGGGGACGGTGTAGAGGGAGATTTACTCTGTATCTAACCCCGTGCTGTACCTGTCCTGGGAGTGTTTGATGGGGACGGTGTAGAGGGAGATTTACTCTGTATCTAACCCCGTGCTGTACCTGTCCTGGGAGTGTTTGATGGGGACGGTGTAGAGGGAGATTTACTCTGTATCTAACCCCGTGCTGTACCTGTCCTGGGAGTGTTTGATGAGGACAGTGTAGAGGGAGCTTTACTCTGTATCTAACCCTGTCCTGTACCTGTCCTGGGAGTGTTTGATGTGGACGGTGTAGAGGGAGCTTTACTCTGTATCTAACCTCGTCCTGTACCTGTTCTGGGAGTGTTTGATGTGGACGGTGTAGAGGGATCTTTACTCTGTATCTAACCCCGTGCTGTACCTGTCCTGGGAGTGTTTGATGGGCACAGTGTATAGGGAGATTTACTCTGTATCTAACCCCGTGCTGTACCTGTCCTGGGAGTGTTTGATGGGGACAGTGTAGAGGGAGATTTACTCTGTATCTAACCCCGTGCTGTACCTGTCCTGGGAGAGTTTGATGGGGACAGTGTAGAGGGAGATTTACTCTGTATCTAACCCCGTGCTGTACCTGTCCTGGGAGAGTTTGATGGGGACAGTGTAGAGGGAGATTTACTCTGTATCTAACCCCATGCTGTACCTGTCCTGGGAGTGTTTGATGGGCACAGTGTAAAGTGAGCTTTACTCTGTATCTAACCCTGTGCTGTACCTGTCCTGGGAGTGTTTGATGGGGACAGTGTTAGTGGGAGATTTACTCTGTATCTTACCCCGTGCTGTACCTGTCCTGGGAGTGTTTGATGAGGACTGTGTAGAGGGAGATTTACTCTGTATCTAACCCCGTGCTGTACCTGTCCTGGGAGTGTTTGATGGGGACGGTGTAGACGGAGATTTACTCTGTATCTAACCCCGTGCTGTACCTGTCCTGGGAGTGTTTGATGGGGACAGTGAAGAGGTAGATTTACTCTGTATCTTACCCCATGCTGTACCTGTCCTGGGAGTGTTTGATGGGGACAGTGTAGAGGGAGGTTTACTCTGTATCTAACCCCGTGCTGTACCTGTCCTGGGAGTGTTTGATGGGGACAGTGTAGAGGGAGATTTACTCTGTATCTAACCCCGTGCTGTACCTGTCCTGGGAGTGTTTGATGTGGACGGTGTAGATGGTTCTTTACTCTCCATCTAACCCCGTGCTGTACCTGTCCTGGGAGTGTTTGATGGGGAAGGTGTAGAGGGAGCTTTACTCTGTATCTAACCCCGTGCTGTACCTGTCCTGGGAGTGTTTGATGGGGACAGTGTAGAGGGAGGTTTACTCTGTATCTATCCCCGTGCTGTACCTGTCCTGGGAGTGTTTAATGGGGAAGGTGTATAGGGAGCTTTACTCTGTATCTAACCCCGTGCTGTACCTGTCCTGGGAGTGTTTGATGGGGACAGTGTAGAGGGAGATTTACTCTGTATCTAACACCGTGCTGTTCCTGTCCTGGGAGTGTTTGATGGGGACAGTGTAGAGGGAGATTTACTCTGTATCTAACCCTGTACTGTACCTGTCCTGGGAGTGTTTGATGGGGACAGTGTAGAGAGAGATTTACTCTGTATCTAACCCCGTGCTGTACCTGTCCTGGGAGTGTTTGATGGAGACAGTGTAGAGGGAGCTTTACTCTGTATCTAACCCCGTGCTGTACCTGTCCTGGGAGTGTTTGATGGGGACAGTGTAGCCGGAGATTTACTCTGTATCTAACCCCGTGCTGTACCTGTCTTGGGAATGTTTGATGGGGACAGTGTAGAGAGACCTTTACTCTGTATATTTCCCCGTGCTGTATCTGTCCTGGGAGTGTTTGATGGGGACAGTGTAGAGGGAGATTTACTCTGTATCTAACCCCGTGCTGTACCTGTCCTGGGAGTGTTTGATGGGGACAGTGTAGAGGGAGATTTACTCTGTATCTAACCCCGTGCTGTACCTGTCCTGGGAGTGTTTGATGCGGAAAGTGTATGCGGACATTTACTCTCTATCTAACCCCGTGCTGTACCTGTCCTGGGAGTGTTTGATGGGGACGGTGTAGAGGGAGATTTACTCTGTATCTAACCTCGTGCTGTACCTGTCCTGGGAGTGTTTGATGGGGACAGTGTAGAGAGACCTTTACTCTGTATATTTCCCCGTGCTGTATCTGTCCTGGGAGTGTTTGATGGGGACAGTGTAGAGGGAGATTTACTCTGTATCTAACCCCGTGCTGTACCTGTCCTGGGAGTGTTTGATGGGGACAGTGTAGAGGGGGATTTACTCTGTATCTAACCCCGTGCTGTACCTGTCCTGGGAGTGTTTGATGCGGAAAGTGTATGCGGACATTTACTCTCTATCTAACCCCGTGCTGTACCTGTCCTGGGAGTGTTTGATGGGGACGGTGTAGATGGAGCTTTACTCTGTATCTAACCCCGTGCTGTACGTGTCCTGGGAATGTTTGATGGGGACAGTGTAGAGGGAGATTTACTCTGTATCTAACCCCGTGCTGTCCCTGTCCTGGGAGTGTTTGATGGGGACGGTGTAGAGGGAGATTTACTCTGTATCTAACCTCGTGCGGTACATCTCCTGTGGGTATTTGATGGGGACGGTGTAGAGGGAGATTTACTCTCTATCGAACCCCGTGCTCTACCTGTCCTGGGAGTGTTTGATGGGGACAGTGTAGAGGGAGTTTTACTCTGTATCTAACCTCGTGCGGTACATCTCCTGTGGGTATTTGATGGGGACGGTGTAGAGGGAGATTTACTCTCTATCGAACCCCGTGCTGTACCTGTCCTGGGAGTGTTTGATGGGGACGGTGTAGAGGGAGCTTTACTCTGTATCTAACCCTGTGCTGTACCTGTCCTGGGAGTGTTTGATGGGGACGGTGTAGAGGGAGATTTACTCTGTATCTAACCCCGTGCTGTACCTGTCCTGGGAGTGTTTGATGGGGACAGTGTAGACGGAGATTTACTCTGTATCTAACCCCGTGCTGTACCTGTCCTGGGAGTGTTTGATGGGGACAGTGTAGAGGGAGATTTACTCTGTATCTAACCCCGTGCTGTACGTGTCCTGGGAGTGTTTGATGGGGACAGTGTAGAGGGAGATTTACTCTGTATCTAACCCCGTGCTGTACCTGTCCTGGGAGTGTTTGATGGGGACAGTGTAGAGGGAGATTTACTCCGTATCTAACCCCGTGCTGTACCTGTCCTGGGAGTGTTTGATGGGGACGGTGTAGAGGGAGATTTACTCTGTATCTAACCCCGTGCTGTACCTGTCCTGGGAGTGTTTGATGGGGACAGTGTAGAGGGAGATTTACTCCGTATCTAACCCCGTGCTGTACCTGTCCTGGGAGTGTTTGATGGGGACGGTGTAGAGGGAGATTTACTCTGTATCTAACCCCGTGCTGTCCCTGTCCTGGGAGTGTTTGATGGGGACGGTGTAGAGGGAGATTTACTCTGTATCTAACCCCGTGCTGTACCTGTCCTGGGAGTGTTTGATGGGGACAGTGTAGAGGGAGATTTACTCCGTATCTAACCCCGTGCTGTACCTGTCCTGGGAGTGTTTGATGGGGACGGTGTAGAGGGAGATTTACTCCGTATCTAACCCCGTGCTGTACCTGTCCTGGGAGTGTTTGATGGGGACGGTGTAGAGGGAGATTTACTCCGTATCTAACCCCGTGCTGTACCTGTCCTGGGAGTGTTTGATGGGGACGGTGTAGAGGGAGATTTACTCTGTATCTAACCCCGTGCTGTACCTGTCCTGGGAGTGTTTGATGGGGACAGTGTAGAGGGAGATTTACTCTGTATCTAACCCCGTGCTGTACCTGTCCTGGGAGTGTTTGATGGGGACAGTGTAGAGGGAGATTTACTCTGTATCTAACCCCGTGCTGTACCTGTCCTGGGAGTGTTTGATGGGGACAGTGTAGAGGGAGATTTACTCTGTATCTAACCCCGTGCTGTACCTGTCCTGGGAGTGTTTGATGGGGACAGTGTAGAGGGAGCTTTACTCTGTATCTAACCCCGTGCTGTACCTGTCCTGGGAGTGTTTGATGGGGACAGTGCAGAGGGAGCTTTACTCTGTATCTCACCCCGTGCTGTACCTGTCCTGGGAGTGTTTGACGGGGACAGTGTAGAGGGATCTTTACTCTGTATCTAACCCCGTGCTGTACCTGTCCTGGGAGTGTTTGATGGGGACAGTGTAGAGGGAGATTTACTCTGTATCTAACCCCGTGCTGTTTCCTGTCCTGGGAGTGTTTGATGGGGACAGTGTAGAGGGAGTTTTACTCTGTATCTAACCCCATGCTGTACCTGTCCTGGGAGTGTTTGATGGGGACGGTGTAGAGGGAGATTTACTCTGTATCTAACCCCGTGCTGTACCTGTCCTGGGAGTGTTTGATGGGGACAGTGTAGAGGGAGATTTACTCTGTATCTAACCCCGTGCTGTACCTGTCCTGGGAGTGTTTGATGGGGACGGTGTAGAGGGAGATTTACTCTGTATCTAACCCCGTGCTGTACCTGTCCTGGGATTGTTTGATGGGGACAGTGTAGAGGGAGCTTTACTCTGTATCTAACCCCGTGCTGTACCTGTCCTGGGAGTGTTTGATGGGGACGGTGTAGAGGGAGATTTACTCTGTATCTAACCCCGTGCTGTACCTGTCCTGGGAGTGTTTGATGGGGACAGTGTAGAGGGAGCTTTACTCTGTATCTAACCCGGTGCTGTACCTGTCCTGGGAGTGTTTGATGGGGACAGTGTAGAGGGAGATTTACTCTGTATCTAACCCCGTGCTGTAACTGTCCTGGGAGTGTTTGATGGGGACAGTGTAGAGGGAGATTTACTCTGTATCTAACCCCGTCCTGTACCTGTTCTGGGAGTGTTTGATGGGGACGGTGAAGAGGGAGATTTACTCTGTATCTAACCCCGTGCTGTACCTGTCCTGGGAGTGTTTGATGTGGACAGTGTAGAGGGAGATTTACTCTGTATCTAACCCCGTGCTGTACCTGTCCTGGGAGTGTTTGATGGGGACAGTGTAGAGGGAGATTTACTCTGTATCTAACCCCGTGCTGTACCTGTCCTGGGAGTGTTTGATGGGGACAGTGTTAGTGGGAGATTTACTCTGTATCTTACCCCGTGCTGTAACTGTCCTGGGAGTGTTTGATGGGGACGGTGTAGAGGGAGATTTACTCTGTATCTAACCCCGTGCTGTACCTGTCCTGGGAGTGTTTGATGGGGACGGTGTAGACGGAGATTTACTCTGTATCTAACCCCGTGCTGTACCTGTCCTGGGAGTGTTAGATGGGCACAGTATAGAGGTAGGTTTACTCTGTATTAACTCCCATGCTGTACCTGTCCTGGGAGTGTTTGATGGGGACAGTGTAGAGGGAGCTTTACTCTGTATCTAACCCCGTGCTGTACCTGTCCTGGGTGTGTTTGATGGGACAGTGTAGATGGAGATTTACTCTGTATCTAACCCCGTGCTGTACCTGTCCTGGGAGTGTTTGATGTGGACGGTGTAGATGGTTCTTTACTCTCCATCTAACCCCGTGCTGTACCTGTCCTGGGAGTGTTTGATGGGGACTTTGTAGAGGGAGGTTTACTCTGTATCTATCCCCGTGCTGTACCTGTCCTGGGAGTGTTTAATGGGGAAGGTGTAGAGGGAGCTTTACTCTGTATCTAACCCCGTGCTGTACCTGTCTGGGAGTGTTTGATGGGGACAGTGTAGAGGGAGATTTACTCCCTATCTAACCCTGTGCTGTACCTGTCCTGGGATTGTTTGATGTGGACGGTGTAGAGGGAGCTTTACCTCTGTATCTAACACCGTGCTGTTCCTGTCCTGGGAGTGTTTGATGGGGACAGTGTAGTGGGAGATTTACTCTGTATCTAACCCTGTACTGTACCTGTCCTGGGAGTGTTTGATGGGGACAGTGTAGAGAGAGATTTACTCTGTATCTAACCCCGTGCTGTACCTGTCCTGGGAGTGTTTGATGGGGACAGTGTAGCCGGAGATTTACTCTGTATCTAACCCCGTGCTGTACCTGTCTGGGAATGTTTGATGGGGACAGTGTAGAGGGAGATTTACTCTGTATATTTCCCCGTGCTGTACCTGTCCTGGGAGTGTTTGATGGGGACAGTGTAGCCGGAGATTTACTCTGTATCTAACCCCGTGCTGTACCTGCCCTGGGAGTGTTTGATGGGTACTGTGTAGAGGGAGATTTACTCTGTATCTAACCCCGTGCTGTACCTGTCCTGGGAGTGTTTGATGGGGACAGTGTAGAGGGAGATTTACTCTGTATCTAACCCCGTGCTGTACCTGTCCTGGGAGTGTTTGATGCGGAAAGTGTATGCGGACATTTACTCTCTATCTAACCCCGTGCTGTACCTGTCCTGGGAGTGTTTGATGGGGACGGTGTAGAGGGAGATTTACTCTGTATCTAACCCCGTGCTGTACCTGTCCTGGGAGTGTTTGATGGGGACAGTGTAGAGGGAGATTTACTCTGTATCTAACCCCGTGCTGTACCTGTCCTGGGAGTGTTTGATGGGGACAGTGTAGAGGGAGATTTACTCTGTATCTAACCCCGTGCTGTACCTGTCCTGGGAGTGTTTGATGCGGAAAGTGTATGCGGACATTTACTCTCTATCTAACCCCGTGCTGTACCTGTCCTGGGAGTGTTTGATGGGGACGGTGTAGATGGAGCTTTACTCTGTATCTAACCCCGTGCTGTACGTGTCCTGGGAATGTTTGATGGGGACAGTGTAGAGGGAGATTTACTCTGTATCGAACCCCGTGCTGTACCTGTCCTGGGAGTGTTTGATGGGGACAGTGTAGAGGGAGATTTACTCTGTATCTAACCCCGTGCTGTACCTGTCCTGGGAGTGTTTGATGGGGACAGTGTAGAGGGCGCTTTACTCTGTATCGAACCCCGTGCTGTACCTGTCCTGGGAGTGTTTGATGGGGACAGTGTAGAGGGAGCTTTCCCCTGTATCTAACCCCGTGCTGTCCCTGTCCTGGGAGTGTTTGATGGGGACGGTGTAGAGGGAGATTTACTCTGTATCTAACCTCGTGCGGTACATCTCCTGTGGGTATTGATGGGGACGGTGTAGAGGGAGATTTACTCTCTATCGAACCCCGTGCTCTACCTGTCCTGGGAGTGTTTGATGGGGACAGTGTAGAGGGAGATTTACTCTGTATCTAACCCCGTGCTGTCCCTGTCCTGGGAGTGTTTGATGGGGACAGTGTAGAGGGAGCTTTACTCTCTATCTAACCCCGTGCTGTACATGTCCTGTGGGTATTTGATGGGACGGTGTAGAGGGAGATTTACTCTGCTATCTAACCCCGTGCTGTCCCTGTCCTGGGAGTGTTTGATGCGGACAGTGTAGAGGGAGATTTACTCTGTATCTAACCCCGTGCTGTACCCTGTCCTGGGAGTGTTTGATGGGGACTGTGTAGAGTGAGATTTAATCTGTATCTAACCCGTGCTGTACCTGTCCCAGGAGTGTTTGATGGGGACAGTGTAGAGGGAGCTTTACTCTGTATCTAACCCCGTGCTGTACCTGTCCTGGGAGTGTTTGATGGGGACAGTGTAGAGGGAGCTTTACTCTGTATCTAACTCCGTGCTGTACCTGTCCTGGGAGTGTTTGATGGGGACAGTGTAGATGGGGCTTTACTCTGTATCTACCCCCGTGCTGTACCTTTCCTGGGAGTGTTTGATGTGGACGGTGTAGAGGGCGCTTGACTCTGCATCTTACCCCGTGCTGTACCTGTCCTGGGAGTGTTTGATGGGGACAGTGTAGAGGGACCTTCACTCTGTATCTAACCCCGTGCTGTACCTGTCCTGGGAGTGTTTGTTGGGGACGGTTGTAGAGGGAGATTTTACTCTGTATCTAACCCCGTGCTGTACCTGTCCTGGGAGTGTTTGATGGGGACAGTGTAGAGGGAGCTTTACTCTGTATCTAACCCGTGCTGTACCTGTCCTGGGAGTGTTTGATGGGGACAGTGTAGAGGGAGATTTACTCTGTATCTAACCCCGTGCTGTACCTGTCCTGGGAGTGTTTGATGGGGACGGTGTAGAGGGAGATTTACTCTGTATCTAACCCCGTGCTGTACCTGTCCTGGGAGTGTTTGATGGGGACGGTGTAGAGGGAGATTTACTCTGTATCTAACCCCGTGCTGTACCTGTCCTGGGAGTGTTTGATGGGGACGGTGTAGAGGGAGCTTTACTCTGTATCTAACCCGTGCTGTACCTGTCCTGGGAGTGTTTGATGGGGACGGTGTAGAGGGAGATTTACTCTGTATCTAACCCGTGCTGTACCTGTCCTGGGAGTGTTTGATGGGGACAGGTGTAGAGGGAGATTTACTCTGTATCTAACCCCGTGCTGTACCTGTCCTGGGAGTGTTTGATGGGGACGGTGTAGAGGGATCTTTACTCTGTATCTTACCCCGTGCTGTACCTGTCCTGGGAGTGTTTGATGGGGACAGTGTAGAGGGAGCTTTACTCTGTATCTAACCCCCGTGCTGTACCTGTCCTGGGAGTGTTTGATGGGGACACTGTAGAGGGAGATTTACTCTGTATCTAACCCAGTGCTGTACCTGTCTGGGAGTGTTTTGATGGGGACGGTGTAGAGGGAGATCTTTACTCTGTATCTAACCCCGTGCTGTACCTGTCCTGGGAGTGTTTGATGGGACAGTGTAGAGGGAGCATTTACTCTGTATCTAACCCCTGTGCTGTACCTGTCCTGGGAGTGTTTGATGCGGACAGTGTATGAGGGAGATTTACTCTGTATCTAACCCCGTGCTGTACCTGTCCTGGGAGTGTTTGATGGGACTGTGTAAGAGGGAGATTTACTCTGTATCTAACCCCGTGCTGTACCTGTACTGGGAGGGTTGATGCGGGACAGTGTAGAGGAGCTTTACTCTGTATCTAACCCCGTGCTGTACCTGTCCTGGGAGTGTTTGATGTGACAGTGTAGAGGGAGCTTTACTCTGTATCTAACCCCGTGCTGTACCTGTCCTGGGAGTGTTTGATGGGGACAGTGTAGAGGGAGATTTACTCTGTATCTAACCCCGTGCTGTACCTGTCCTGGGAGTGTTTGATGGGGACGGTGTAGAGGGAGCTTTACTCTGTATCTAACCCCGTGCTGTACCTGTCCTGGGAGTGTTTGATGGGGACAGTGTAGAAGGAACTTTACTCTGTATCTAACCCCGTGCTGTACCTGTCCTGGGAGTGTTTGATGGGGACGGTGTAGAGGGAGCTTTACTCTGTATCTAACCCGTGCTGTACCTGTCCTGGGAGTGTTTGATGGGGAAGTGTAGAGGGAGCTTTACTCTGTATCTAACCCCGTGCTGTACCTGTCCTGGGAATGTTTGATGGGGACAGTGTAGAGGAGACTTTACTCTGTATCTAACCCGTGCTGTACCTGTCCTGGGAGTGTTTGATGGGGACAGTGTAGAGGGAGATTTACTCTGTATCTAACCCCGTGCTGTACCTGTCCTGGGAGTGTTTGATGGGACAGTGTAGAGGGAGATTTACTCTGTATCTAACCCCGTGCTGTACCTGTCCTGGGAGTGTTTGATGGGGACAGGTGTAGAGGGAGCTTTACTCTGTATCTAACCCCGTGCTGTACCTGTCCTGGGAGTGTTTGATGGGGACGAGTGTAGAGGGAGATTTACTCTGTATCTAACCCGTGCTGTACCTGTCCTGGGAGTGTTTGATGGGGACAGTGTAGAGGGAGCTTTACTCTGTATCTAACCCCGTGCTGTACCTGTCCTGGGAGTGTTTTGATGGGGACGGTGTAGAGGGAGATTTACTCTGTATCTAACCCCGTGCTGTACCTGTCCTGGGAGTGTTTGATGGGGACAGTGTAGAGGGAGATTTACTCTGTATCTAACCCCGTGCTGTACCTGTCCTGGGAGTGTTTGATGGGGACTGTGTAGAGGGAGATTTACTCTGTATCTAACCCCGTGCTGTACCTGTCCTGGGAGTGTTTGATGGGGACAGTGTAGAGGGAGCTTTACTCTGTATCTAACCCCGTGCTGTACCTGTCCTGGGAGTGTTTGATGGGGACGTGAAGAGGGAGATTTACTCTGTATCTAACCCCGTGCTGTACCTGTCCTGGGAGTGTTTGATGGGACAGTGTAGAGGGGCTTTACTCTGTATCTACCCCGTGCTGTACCTTCCTGGGAGTGTTTGATGTGGACGGTGTAGGAGGGAGATTGACTCTGTATCTGACCCCCGTGCTGTACCTGTCCTGGGAGTGTTTGATGGGGACGGTGTAGAGGGAGATTTACTCTGTATCTAACCCCGTGCTGTACCTGTCCTGGGAGTGTTTGATGGGGACGGTGTAGAGGGAGATTTACTCTGTATCTAACCCCGTGCTGTACCTGTCCTGGGAGTGTTTGATGGGGACAGTGTAGAGGGAGCTTTACTCTGTATCTAACCCCGTGCTGTACCTGTCCTGGAGTGTTTGATGGGGACAGGTTGTAGAGGGAGATTTACTCTGTATCTAACCCCGTGCTGTACCTGTCCTGGGAGTGTTTGATGGGGACGGTGTAGAGGGAGATTTACTCTGTATCTAACCCCGTGCTGTACTGTCCTGGGAGTGTTTGATGGGGAGGTGTAGAGGGAGCTTTACTCTGTATCTAACCGTGCTGTACCTGTCCTGGGAGTGTTTGATGGGGACAGTGTAGAGGGAGATTTACTCTGTATCTAACCCTGTGCTGTACCTGTCCTGGGAGTGTTTGATGGGGACGGTGTAGAGGGAGATTTACTCTGTATCTAACCGTGCTGTACCTGTCCTGGGAGTGTTTGATGGGGACAGTGTAGAGGGAGATTTACTCTGTATCTAACCCGTGCTGTACCTGTCCTGGGAGTGTTTGATGGGACGTGTAGAGGGAGATTTACTCTGTATCTAACCCCGTGCTGTACCTGTCCTGGGAGTGTTTGATGGGGACAGTGTAGAGGGAGATTTACTCTGTATCTAACCCGTGCTGTACCTGTCCTGGGAGTGTGTATGGGGACAGGTGTAGAGGGAGATTTACTCTGTATCTAACCCGTGCTGTACCTGTCCTGGAGTGTTTGATGGGGACAGTTGTAGGGAGTGAGATTTACTCTGTATCTAACCCCGTGCTGTACCTGTCTTGGGAGTGTTTGATGGGGACAGTGTAGAGAGATTTACTCTGTATTAACCCGTGCTGTACTGTCCTGGGAGTGTTTGATGATGGGGACAGTGTAGAGGGAGATTTACTCTGTATCTAACCCCGTGCTGTACCTGTCCTGGGAGTGTTTGATGGGGACAGTGTAGAGGGAGATTTACTCTGTATCTAACCCCGTGCTGTACCTGTCCTGGGAGTGTTTGATGGGGACAGTGTAGAGGGAGATTTACTCTGTATCTACCCGTGCTGTACCTGTCCTGGGAGTGTTTGATGGGGACAGTGTAGAGGGAGATTTACTCTGTATCTAACCCCGTGCTGTACTGTCCTGGGAGTGTTTGATGGGGACAGTGTAGAGGGAGATTTACTCTGTATCTAACCCGTGCTGTACCTGTCCTGGAGTGTTTGATGGGGACGGTGTAGAGGGAGATTTACTCTGTATCTAACCCGTGCTGTACCTGTCCTGGGAGTGTTTGATGGGGACGGTGTAGAGGGAGATTTACTCTGTATCTAACCCGTGCTGTACCTGTCCTGGGAGTGTTTGATGGGGACAGTGTAGAGGGAGCTTTATCTGTATCTACCCGTGCTGTACCTGTCCTGGGAGTGTTTGATGGGGACAGTGTAGAGGGAGATTTACTCTGTATCTAACCCCGTGCTGTACCTGTCCTGGGAGTGTTTGATGGGGACAGTGTAGAGGGAGCTTTACTCTGTATCTAACCCGTGCTGTACCTGTCCTGGGAGTGTTTGATGGGGACAGTGTAGAGGGAGATTTCCTGTGTATTAACCCCGTGCTGTACCTGTCTGGGAGTGTTGATGGGGACGGTTTGATGTAGAGGGAGATTTACTCTGTATCTAACCCGTGCTGTACATGTCCTGGGAGTGTTTGATGGGACAGTGTAGAGGGAGATTTACTCTGTATCTAACCCGTGCTGTACCTGTCCTGGGAGTGTTTGATGGGGACAGTGTAGAGGGAGATTTACTCTGTATCTAACCCGTGCTGTACCTGTCCTGGGAGTGTTTGATGGGGACAGTGTAGAGGGAGATTTACTCTGTATCTAACCCGTGCTGTACTGTCCTGGGGTGTTTTGATGGGGACGGTGTAGAGGGAGATTTACTCTGTATCTAACCCGTGCTGTACCTGTCCTGGGAGTGTTTGATGGGGACAGTGTAGAGGGAGATTTACTCTGTATCTAACCCCGTGCTGTACCTGTCCTGGGAGTGTTTGATGGGGACGGTGTAGAGGGAGATTTACTCTGTATCTAACCCCGTGCTGTACTGTCCTGGGAGCGTTTGATGGGGACGGTGTAGGGAGCTTTACTCTGTATCTAACCCCGTGCTGTACCTGTCTGGGAGTGTTTGATGGGGACGGTGTAGAGGGAGATTTACTCTGTATCTAACCCGTGCTGTACCTGTCTGGGAGTGTTTGATGGGACAGTGTAGAGGGAGATTTACTCTGTATTACCCCGTGCTGTACCTGTCCTGGGAGTGTTGATGGGGACGGTGTAGAGGGAGATTTACTCTGTATCTAACCCCGTGCTGTACCTGTCCTGGGAGTGTTTGATGGGGACAGTGTAGAGGGAGCTTTACTCTGTATCTAACCCGTGCTGTACTGTCCTGGGAGTGTTTGATGGGGACGGTGTAGAGGGAGATTTACTCTGTATCTAACCCCGTGCTGTACCTGTCCTGGGAGTGTTTGATGGGGACAGTGTAGAGGAGATTTACTCTGTATCTAACCCGTGCTGTACTGTCCTGGGAGTGTTTGATGGGGACAGTGTAGAGGGAGATTTACTCTGTATCTAACCCTGTGCTGTGTACTGTCCTGGGAGTGTTTGATGGGGACAGTGTAGAGGGAGCTTACTCTGTATCTAACCCCGTGCTGTACCTGTCCTGGAGTGTTTGATGGGACAGTGTAGAGGAGATTTACTCTGTATCTAACCCTGTGCTGTACCTGTCCTGGGAGTGTTTGATGGGGACAGGTGTAGAGGGAGATTTACTCTGTATCTAACCCCGTGCTGTACCTGTCCTGGGAGTGTTTGATGGGACAGTGTAGAGGGAGCTTTACTCTGTATCTAACCCGTGCTGTACCTGTCCTGGGAGTGTTTGATGGGGACAGTGTAGAGGGAGATTTACTCTGTATCTAACCCCGTGCTGTACCTGTCCTGGGAGTGTTTGATGGGGACAGTGTAGAGGGAGATTTACTCTGTATCTAACCCCGTGCTGTACCTGTCCTGGGAGTGTTTGATGGGGACAGTGTAGAGGGAGCTTTACTCTGTATCTAACCCCGTGCTGTACCTGTCCTGGGAGTGTTTGATGTGGACAGTGTACACGGAGCTTTACTCTGTAACTAAACCCGTGCTGTACCTGTCCTGGGAATGTTTGTTGGGGAACGTGTAGATGGAGCCTTACTCTGTATCTCACCGTGTGCTGTAAATGGCCTGGAAGTATTTGATGGGGACAGTGTAGAGGAGATTTACTCTGTATCTAACCCGTGCTGTACCTGTCCTGGGAGTGTTTGATGGCGACAGTGTAGAGGTAGATTTACTCTGTATCTAACCCCGTGCTGTACCTGTCCTGGAGAGTGTTTAATGAGGACAGTGTAGAGGGAGCTTTACTCTGTATCTAACCCCGTGCTGTACCTGTCCTGGGAGTGTTTGATGGGGTCAGTGTAGAGGGAGATTTACTCCGTATCTAACCCTGTGCTGTACCTTTCCTGGGAGTGTTTGATGTGGACGGTGTAGAGGGAGATTTACTCTGTATCTAACCCCGTGCTGTACCTGTCCTGGGAGTGTTTGATGGGGACAGTGTAGAGGGAGCTTTACTCTGTATCTAACATCATGCTGTACCTGTCCTGGGAGTGTTTGATGTGGACAGTGTAGAGGGAGATTTACTCTGTATCTATACCCGTGCTCTACCTGTCCTGGGAGTGATTGATGGGGACAGTGTAGAGGGAGATTTACTCTGTATCTAACCCCGTGCTGTACCTGTCCTGGGAGTGTTTGAAGGAGACTGTGTAGAGGGAGCTTTACACTGTACCTAACCCCGTGCTGTACCTGTCCTGGGAGTGTTTGATAGCGACAGTGTAGAGGGAGCTTTACTCTGTATTTAACACCGTGCTGTACCTGTCCTGGGAGTGTTTGATGGGGACAGTGTAGAGGGAGCTTTACTCTGTATCTAACCCCGTGCTGTACCTGTCCTGGGAGTGTTTGATGGGGACAGTGTAGAGGGAGCTTTACTCTGTATCTAACCCGTGCTGTACCTGTCCTGGAGTGTTTGATGGGGACAGTGTAGAGGGAGCTTTACTCTATCTACCCAGTGCTGTACTGTCCTGGGAGTGTTTGATGGGGACAGTGTAGAGGGAGCTTTACTCTGTCTATTCCGTTCTGTACCTGTCCTGGGAGTGTTTGATGGGGACAGTGTAGAGGGAGATTTACTCTGTATCTAACCCCGTGCTGTACTGTCCTGGGAGGGTTTGATGGGGACGGTGTAAGGTGAGATTTACTCTGTATCTAACGTGCTGTACCTGTCTGTCTGGGAGTCATTTATGGGGACATTTTCTCAGATTTATCCATCTAACCCGTGCTGTACCTGTCCTGGGAGTGTTTGATGGGGACGTGTAGAGGGAGATTACTCTGTATCTAACCCCGTGCTGTACCTGTCCTGGGAGTGTTTGATTGGACGTTGTAGAGGGAATTTACTCTGTATCTAACCCCGTGCTGTACCATCCTGGGAGTGTT